>NC_136499.1:122879625-122967125 GCF_053919585.1 Euprymna scolopes | reverse complement strand
GAGCACGTTTCTGACGTCACAAAGAAAGATAGTTCAATATATTCAGTTAAGAGGGTTCGAAATCAGTCAGTTCAATCAGACTTGATTGATTAATGTATACCCATTAACCCCTATTCTCGAGTGCCCTCCAGGCCTTTATAAGTGGTGATTCATGTGTAAAAAAATTGAGCTTTTTCGTCGAGTTAAGATTGTCCTATAAATATTAATACTAATATTTATACTTGATTTAAGTTTACACGATTTATTCAATTTGTAAAGTTAAACATTTTGAATATATATATATATATATATATATATATGTATATATATAGTGTTCGTATTTAGGTAACATTCATTCATTTAAGCAAACATTGTAAAACAGAACCGAATTATTTTAACATCTTTGCTGGATTTTAAATGAAAAAATCGTTTTAAGAATATTTTATAAGGTATTGATAGTAAAATAAATATAGCTATGAATTGACTATAACCTATAATTAATAACTATAACCTATAACTAATAACTATAATCTATAACTTATAAGATAACGTACGAAACGTAAGAAAAAATAGTACTTGTGCATCTTTTGACCCGGATATTTGTAACGTTGGGCGCGCACAACTGGCTGTTGACGAGAACAGACGAAAAAAAACAAACAAAAAAAAAAACAACGAGCGGTATCACTCTTATGAAATAAAAGTGATAGGAAAATTTTTTTTAGATAAGGATTGATAATTTAGATAAACTTGGATTAGTCAAACTACTGTTCTCATCGTCAATGTTTCGACCGATATAACCTTCGAATTTCTTCAAGCGCATCTTATCGAACTCAGAAACCGATACGAAATATCGAACAGAACCCTTTTATTTAATTAACAGAAGTAGCATGCACTCGTTCCCTCGGTATTGGACACCTGACGAGACGGGTAACATCGTCGAAACGTAGACCAGTCGGCTAAGGGATTTTACTGATGGTTTTATAATTTTGCACACACACATACACGCTTGAATCTTTTCTTCAACGATCAGGCGATTCCACACACACACATACACACACACACACACACACACATATATATTTATATATAATTATTTTTTTTTATTATAATAATTAAATACCTACAGACACTAGTGTTTCATCCTTTCGGGATTCTTCAGTGCAGGGTGTCACAATTACTACCAGTCGAACGACTCGAACCCCGCGACACGAGACATCTCTGGCTCGATTAGCGGAGGCCGTATCCATTCGGCTACTATTAACCGTGTGAAATAGCGTTGAATTTTAAACATTTTAATTTAAAAGTTCATTACGTCAGACAGACAGTGATCAAATCGTTATACGATGATCTACGCATAAGAGCTAAATTGACCGACTTTTTAATTCAACGGAAAGTGCTCAACGATAAGAAACGAATTTCTTAAAGGGGCTGTCATAATTATTTTTTTATTATAATAATTAAATACCTACAGACACTAGTGTTTCATCATTTCGGGATTCTTCAGTGCAGGGTGTCACGATTACTACCAGTCGAACGATTCGAACCCCGCGACACGAGACATCTCTGGCCCGATTAGCGGAGGCCGTATCCATTTATATATATAAATATATATTTACTAGTGGTCCATGTATGGAGTATTGTTGTCACATTTGGGCTGGTGCATCTACTAATCTCTAACTCTTAGACGGGGTTCAAAGGAGAGTCGCCAACCTAATAGGTTCCGCACTGTCAGCTAGGCTTCAACCTCTGTCCCATCGACAAAATGTTACATCCCCCTGTCTGTTTCACAAATATTTTAATGGTAGATTCTCAAAAGAACTTCAAGCCGTTGTACCGTCTTCGATGTAAATACCCATCCCAATGTGCAGATAATTTTTGATTTACCCTCGTAAATAAAAATAATTTTTACTAATATTTCTCCGAAAAACTGCTACTAATTACTTGATTTGTTTTATTACGCACTAGCGGGGGGTAACCGGCGTTGCCCTGGTTTTTAGAGGCGTGTGTGGTTGGGGAGTGGTAAATTGAAAACAAAGCGAAGTCATAACCCTGTTTGAATATTATAAAAACAAATAATGTTAAAACTATAAAAAAAATCGTGTAAAAAAAAACAATTAAAAAAATGAACGTGATGCAATACGAACGGTCCGACGGTGCCCGTGTGTTTGAAAAATCCCCAAAATGTTTAAAGGGTGGGGGTGGGGGGTTCGAACTCGCATCATTGAGGCGAAAGCGCAAAAAAACAAAACAAAAATAAACGTGATGATTTAACTAAAAAGGGAATTTGGTCAAATATCAATTCCGCAGTGAAGTTTGTTTTGGTTTAGTTTCAGTAGTCACATCACACTCAAACTCTAAATGAATGTTTTAGTTTTCTCGAATTCTAAATGAATTTATTTGTTTTAATTTTAATTTAAGTGTAATGCACGTGAATTCACGATATCGTTGCGTTGTAATCTTTGTGTAAAAGTAAATACTGAGTTGAAAGTACTAATAAATAAAGGTCATAGTCAAATTTCATTGTTAGAGTCGTTAAAACCGGAAGTAAAATCCGGGTAGTCTCACAGATTGCGTCTTATACTAACGAAAAAAAGGCAAAAAGAAAACAATACTAGTAATCGCGTTTTTTTTTTCTAAAATTTTTTAAAATTTATATTTTATTATGGGGGAAAAAACAAAACAAAACAGAAAGCATAAATCAGGGGGAAAAAAAAAGAAACGGCATAAGTAACCTTGTTCGATTACAAACCGGTGTGTTTCCTCATAGTATTCATTGTGAACGCATCCGCTGCGGTGTAAATGGGGAGAGGGGAAAGGAGGAATCTAATAGAGAGAAAAGATTTGAATCTAAGCGATTTTGGCAGTGGACTCTCACCGGAAAAAAATATAGGAATGTACCATTGTCGAGGAACCGTAGAGGTAATAGGCCTATAGCAAACCTCAGATAATGTGCTACAGTCTGTACGCATCACGTTTGCATGTAATGTCATGATTTATAATCCTATTAAGGTAAAAGTTGGAGGGGGAAAATGAGTTCATTGTTTTTGTTTTTGCAATACGTTTTTTGAATGAATTCAATTATTTACGACAGTTCGTTTTCACCTAAATGCGAGTTGAGAATAATTTTCCTTTAACCAATTTGGTACCCCCACATGAGGAGCGGTATATATATTGTTTTTAATATATATATATATATATATATATATATATATATATATATATATATACTAGCAAGCCGCGGCAAGGCTAAAAATTTAAGCATGCACCAATAACTATCATTCGTAATGCCGGCGTTCGACCTTCACCTGGCAAATTCCATTTCTTCAATTTTCACACTTTTGCACAGATTTTCCCCGGCTAAAACCCAAATATAAAGTTTGGCATGGATTCGAATACCCTATATATTAAGTTTCATGTCTGTAAACCAAAAACTGACAGAGGAGTTTGGTAGGCAAATTTTTAAATAAATATATATATTCGCATACATAAATATACATAGAAAGAGTTTTCTGTTTACTATAATCTTTTTACGCAAATATTACGCAAGTATAAATCATGTAGAAAATCTGCATGAATATAATTACACGTTAACTAAAGAAGATCATCCTGTAAGAAAACCGAAAAAAACTAATAGGGAATTAATTAAAATGAATGTTTAAAAGAATATGCAAATTAACTAGATCTTTTGCAGATGAATGCAATTCAACGACCTGTATATAAGTTATATTTTCTTTTTAAATAAATAGAAAAAAGAGTTTTTAATATGAATATCAATACACAATAAACCCCTGAATTTATATATATATATATATATATATATATATATATATATATATATATATATATATATATATATAGTGACATATGACAGAGTGGTCCTAGTATATATATATATATATAGTGACATATGACAGAGTGGTCCTAGTGGTATATAGTGACATATGACAGAGTGGTCCTAGACGTTGTATCAAAGTTTACAGTTACCCAAAGGTGCTGAGTTCAATCCTGAACGAAGGCAGTGAAAAAGTAACATTGAAAAACAGAGAATCAGCAACTATGTCCCAAAGCCTAGCTGGAGTCCGAACACGGTACCCCCGTAATAATAATAAAGGGTTGGGTTCGAGACTCCTAACAAACCGTTCACCTGACGGAGGGCAAAACGGCCGAAACGTTGTGACAATAACAACCAAGATGAGGAAGTCAGTCCGACAATCTCAATCAATCAATCAATCAAAATATATATATATATATATATATATATATATATATATATATATATATATATATATGTTTACGAAGGAGAGAGAGAGAACGTGTCTGTGCACTACAATAACGATCAGAATACATCAAGAGTATATCTATCTATCTATCTATCTATATATATATATATATATATATATATATATAGAATACACACGGATGATAAAAAAAATGAGGAATGAGATGAGAAGATAGAAAAAGATGTAGATAAGCATCCAGAGATGAGAAAGATTCGGCTTCGACCCTCTGACCCGTAACCCTACCTCATCCCGGGATTACGTTGCTGTCATTCCACCTGGTCTTCACACACATGTCAGAATCGCAAAAAGCAAAAGCGACTTGTCATGTCTGAAAAACTATTCAAATATGTCCAGTCACCCACTTGCTGTGCATTCACGTCTGTCATGTCCGTTCTGAATTCTGACTTTAATCCCGACCAGTAGTCCCCCAAATTGCGACGCACGAAGTCAAGCATAGAAAAACAAAAACAAAGAACAAACGTCGCAACCACAACCAAACATAAACATACATACAACCAAACACACACACACACACACACACACACACACACACACAAACAAACAAACAAACAAACAGAAATCCAAAATGGCGTCATAAATACGTCATCGTCTTTAAACTGCTTGAAACATCTCGTTCCGGTATAAAAGAGGTAAAAACAAAATGGCCTCTCACAAAATGGTTACTAGATAAAATCAGTTAATGCACAAATGGAGGATTACGCCATAAGTTTATGCTAAAGAGTTAAACGCGGCTTTAGATAGAAAATTAAAAATGAATAAAACCTGCAAAATACTTCCGTATGCTTAACACCAATCAGAAGTTTCCTGAACAGAGTTTCTTTCTGTTATGTAAATGAATGCATTCAGGTCTTCATTAAGCCATAAATACTGACGGACAGAACAATCTGAGGGAAACATTGAAAGATATGCCGCAAGCTGATTAAAGTGACTCACTCAATTGTATTACTTGAATTCAGCAGTCAAGAACATTCACCATTTCAAACAAATATATGCCTTTCACGGGACAAACTATGGGTAAGCTGATTTACGCATGTCAAGAATAATGGTTACGTCAGTAGAATAATGACTTCTGTAACATAATATTCTAACATACTGGGACTGGCTGAGGCCAAGTATGAATGAATACTTGGTCACGAACATCAAGGATGATAACAGATCTTGAGACAAACAGTCACAGAGTCTTTAATATATATATATATATATATATATATATATATATATATATATATATATATATATATATATATATATAAATGTAGTTTCATTAAATACTTTTGCAAGCAAAATCCGATCCCGCACTTTGCTAAATCCTACCCTCTGATGAGAAGGACTATAAAACTTAAACTTAAAAAAAAATTATTACATTTTCACCCCAAACATGCCACATTGCCACTTTGATGTAAGGGGCTACTGTCAGGGACATAGGCTACAAGGGTACTATGTGGGGAGTTAGGCAGCAAGATGTTGGTTCACGTTACACTTGAACTTCTGCATGTCAGTACAGTTGGGGAACCTGGAACCCGGCACCCGGAAGGAAATTCCAAAGTCTAGCGGTTCTGGGGAAGGCTCTCTTACATCTAGGGATCTCAACTGTGAAGGGATGGGATTTTGCTGCTTGTCGGGTTTATCGGGGATATTTACATCAAGGGGGTACAAGTGCTTGCAGTTCTTCGGAGCATTCATCGTTAAAGTACTTGTAGAACAGACAGAGGGATGCTACATTTCGTCGATGGGACAGAGGCTAAAGTTTAGATACGGTCAAGTTGGTTTATGACTTGGATACAATTTTGAAAAAATTAGACATCATTTATCATAAAACGCAGAGGAGAGCATTTGAGAATCTCTAACACTCTTAGTTTATCCAATTCCATAATATAATTCACCTTAAGAAACTTCAACATAGAAAAATATATCAACTTAATATATATTAACAATAGAAAAAAAAACAAAAAAAACCCCAACAACCTATCGGCTACAATTTCACAAAATACTGCTTTTCAGTTAATTCTTTCCAACATTTTGCCCGCATGGATATCGAATTATTTGAAGGACCTTTCAAAAGATTCTACTACTTGGAAATGATGAATTACCAAAGTTGCATTACTTGGAACTTAACTCCAAGCTTGGAATTAAGTTCCAAGTAATGCAATTTTGGTAATCTGAAAAGGAAACACTTGATAAGTAGATAGTCCTTAATCCGCGGAGTTTCGAAGAAATACTTTCCTTCTCATCAGAGGGCAGGAATTAGCAAAATGCGGGATCGGATTTTGCATGCAAAAGTATTTGATGAAACAACAAGTAAGTCAAAGACCTTACTTGATAACAAAAAAGTGAAGCAGAGGGAATATGGTGAAGAAAAGATGATTACACGTGAATGGATAGTCTGGTGAAAGATAAATAATCCAATGACGGGAAAATCCAAAAATATAACTTCAAGAAAGTTAATTGAATTTCCATTTGCACAAGTAAAATCCAAGGAAATCCCGTAATTGGAAGATGGTCCAAAATAATCCAAAGGCCGAAATCCATGGAATAATTCACAAATATGTACAAGGGAAAAGGCGAAAAATTCCAATAATATTAATAAAATTAAAAAAAAATAAGATATGCTTTTCACACTGTTGCCGAGACATAAATATAAATAAGAAAGATCAGGGAAGAAGAAGAGGAAAAAAATTAAATGCTGATAGTGTTACATGATAAGGGCTGTCCCCTTTTCATTTAAGTATAAAAAATAGAGAGATTTAGTTAAAATGAAAATGAAATAGCATAGACGAAATTCAAACCTCGTAATTTAGGTTTAGAAATAGATTACGTGTGAGAATTAGAAAATGGAATGTAAAACAAACGATTGTTAGCTTAGAGATAAAATAGTTTCAGGAAAAGAATGTGCACTGTCAATTTTGTTATGAAAAGTAAATTGAAAGAATGCAGCTACAAGATAATTTAATAAACATGTTTTTAACATATTGGAAATATAGGTTACTGAGAATATAGGTTAAAATTCCTTTTGTAGAAAAAATTAATGTTTTGGACACGCATGTCCAGAACACGTGAAAGAAGACACATGTTTTAACATGTGTATGGCGTCATGGAAAAATGGGAAGTTCTAGATATAGTTAGAAAACTTTAGAATTAAGAAAGGAGAAACTGGGAGAAACTCAGAGGGAGTTTGAGAACGACAGACGATAGTCTGCAGTTTGGAATTCGAACGTATAGAAGCGAGACGGTCACTTTGAAACTTAATATGTGAAGCTTTGAATTCTTGATGAGAAAACCACGGCCGGTCGTGAGAAGAAATAAACCCATCATGTGTTTGCATAAACGTCGTCTTTGTGTTGTGATTCTACCAAAAGGTAAAGTGAATATTGTTATTATATGTCTTGTATATCTGTGTCATAAAATGTCTTAACATACACATCTTACATACACGTCTCGACATCTCATATCGACAATGTGAACTACACATCTCATATCTACAACGTCTCTCTCTAAGACTGTCTGAACACTATCCCCTCACATAAAGAGCTTCCATCTATTACACATCTAAGTAATGAACGGTTTCATAAATATGACTCTCTTCATAACACGAACAATCTCTTCATAACAGAAACAACGACATTCATCATAACAACGAAATTTCTTACACAACATCCCTCTTAATAAAAGACTCTCTCTCTAAAACTCTCTTTTAATGAAACTCCTATATAACAATAGAATTAAATATAAAATAGAAAAACAAATGTCAAAATGACCCAGACAGGAAATGTTAAAAGGCACGAAAAATATATAGCGCAAAATAATATAGGTCAACTGAAATGTACAGGTTATTACTTAAGAAAATGTCAGCAAGAGTTGTTAAAAGACACTAAATGGAAAATAAATAAATAAATAAATAAATTAATTAATAAATGAAAATAAAATAAATAATAAATAGACAATAAATAAATAAAAAATAAAATATAAAATAAAAAATAAAAATTATTTAACGGAAGAGATTGGCCGGTATCTGCAAATTCAGGAAAAAAGCAAGAAAGTAAGTAAGTAAATGCATATAGTAAAATATAAGTAAATATATATACAAGATATGAAAGTGTGGGTAGATTGACATATTAGATAGATAGGAATATTTAAAGACGAAAACAGAAATTGCAGATAAAAAACCGGCCAAGCAAGGAAGAAATAAAGAATTAAAATAAAAGATTATTAAATTAAAAAGTATTAAGAAAGTATGTAGAAAAACGATAAAGTTAAAGAAAAAATTATATATCTATCTAAAAGGTAAAAGTAATAATATGTAATTTCAAAATTACCATAATTAAATTTGGACTTATGTTTATTTTATATATATATATATATATATATATATATATATATATATATATAAATTATTATTGTTATAAGTAACTGTTCTTCTCATTCGTCAAAAATTAATCTATAATATAAGTCTCAGTTTGGGTATCCCTGCTAGTAAATATATAAAAATAAAAATATATATGAGTAATAATAATAATAATAATAATAATAATAATAATAATAATAATAATAATAATAATAATAATAATAATAATGTTGTCAATAGATAAATAAACCTTATAAATCAGTATACACAAATAATGATTAGAATGCCGACCTTATTTTAAGTCCTAAACTTATAAATTTCGGTTCGTTTTTACGATATTTTCGATTTATTTTAACGACATTAATTTGGTACCTTTTTTTTTTTGAAAAAGAGATAGTATTCTCGAAATATTGAAGACGTTCACCATCCAGCTTATTTCGAACTGAAAGTCCGTATTTACTGATTTGCGTTTTTGATTGTTTTGGAAAATAAATAGATATACGAAGATAAAAGCATACAGAACCTTCTTTCTTTTGTTTATTTTTATTTCTACATCACATCACTTCAACACCCGGCATTTCTTTAGGTTTCTAATACTCTAACATACACATACACAGACACTAACACACACACAACACACACACATATATTTTTCAAAATGTGAGAGATTATATACTTATTTTCACAGCCAAACAAAGTTGCAGTACACAAGTGTCATAACAGCCAACAAACCAACTCTAGTTTCGCCTTCATTAAACACTCAACTGCTGAGCCCAAATGAGGGCGAAACTCGATTCTTGAACTTCCGGTTTTTTAGTTGTCATGGCTCTTGTGTGCTGCGAAGTTATTTGGTTGTGGAAATTATATATATATATGTGTGTATATATATGTATACATATCTCTCTATCTCTCTCTCTCTCTCTCTCTCTCTCTCTCTCTATATATATATATATATATATATATATATATATATCTTTGTACATACACTAGACAGTTTATCCCATTAAAAAGTTGACTTAAAATTAGTTATTTATGCAAAACTTCTGGAGTAAGTATAATTTCTGGTGACTAATCTCGATTAATCTCTATTAATCTATAACTGTGATCAAACGGATACCATAGTATGTGATTCGCTGCACCTTGTCATAAGAATTTCTTATGCAATATTTCAGCCAGATCGTCACAGTAATTTCTGAGATATAGAAGGAATAGACAACTTAGTAGAAATGTAAATCAAACTAGACATTTTAACCCATTAAAAACCGGCAAAAGTTATAGCCCGTTGACTTTAAATGATTTATGACAATTGATGGTTGAATATGCTTACATTTTTGGTCATTTTTGTACTTAATACTTATCCTTATAAATCCCTACACATTCCTATTAATCCCTACAAATCCCTATTAATCCCCAACTATGCATAAAACGGATATCATAGTCCTTAGTCAACTGTTACGTTTCTAAATTTTTGAGATGAGGATTGAGTATTCATATTATTTCGAATCTTCTTGAGTATTATTTTCACAACGTTTCAGTCGATGTAACCTTCGATCTTTTTGAATAGAGTATCTTGAACTCGGGGGGTATATTTCTGGAGGTTAATGGTTCAATCCTCAGTGCGGGCGATCGAAAATATAGTTGCGAATTACTTGAGACTTTTACCCAGTCATGGCTGACAGGACGAGGGCATGCTACCCTCGTGGAATAAATCAAGTGTTCCGTTCCAAATTCAGTGCAGATTCCTCAGAGTTCGACAAGATACTCAGGAAGAAGGTCGGAGGTTACATCGACCGAAACGTTGTGAAAAATCATACTTTAGATGAAAACAGAAGTCCGAATAATCCAAATAATACTTAGTTCGCAAAGATCTATACAAAATTTCAGCCAGATCGGACCATTAGTTTCCGAGGAAAAGGGAAACGGACAGACAGAGGGAAAGTCTAAGAAAAATAAAATATAGTTATTTTTCGGCCATCGCAATTTTGCGAAAGATCAAAAAGAACAAAGGTTTTGTCGGATAAGTTTGATGATTAAGAATGCTAGGACGTTCTTATTAAACAGAAATCGGACATCTTTTATTTCAAATCTTTGAGAAAAAATCGTTAGAACTATTATATAAAGCACTGCTGGGAACACTAATTGATCTGAATAATTATCATGGTGATCATTTCTGATGTCTAGAAAATATGAAAATATATTTTTAGGATAAAAATATTATCGTAGAAATGAATCAGGAATGTTAATGTAGGAATGTTAATGTAGGAATGTTAAAACAAACAAGAATGTCAGAACATAAACAATGAAGATGATTTTAGTGATGGCATCACGTGATCTGTTACGTGAGTTAATGACGTAATAAGATAGATTTGGAGAGGTTCAGTTCTGTTTATAGTTTGGAGCCAGGCGTGAAAGTCGGACAGGTTAACACAAAAGATATCGTTTCCGTGGTTTGGAAGCTGGAAGAAACGCGACTATCGCATAATGTAGGAAATTACAACGCCTTGCAAATCCGATGGGAAGTCAAGAATAAAGTTATATCAAATAGATAACCTATTGTTGTTTGGTTTCCTTCGATCGAAGCTGATCTTGAATAATGAAAAGAGACGAAAACACAACGGAGAGAGGTATGTTCTTCGCCTGCACACAACACAGACTGATTTAAACGAACTGTTTTATTACATGCGAAACACCCTCACATACATACAACAATAGAAGAACATTTAAACCACTAGATATCACACGCGGTTAAATAGACAGCTATAATATAAATCTCACCTGTCTGTTTAAATGTATGTATGTATGTATGTTTGTATGTATGTATGCATGTATTTCTGCCTAAATCTTTCGACAGAGGCGACGGATTTTCATGACATCGGTATCGTTTTTAATCTCGACACTTCAGACGACAAATATCGAAACATTGGCCAAAAACATTAATTCCTTTACCTGGGCGCCTTTCTATAAGGAGTGGTTGCTTATTCCGCCGATATTTTCCAAAGTCAACCCCTCTCTTTGATTAACTAGCCTTAATTCAAACCTTCGTCACTTCAGGTTTGACGATGGACGCAACAGCAAAGACGTCACGATTTTTTTCACGTTCTTTTTCTTCTTCGCGGTACGGGTTCGAGCCTGCCTGCCTACTACCACTTCTTTTTTTTGCTCAACACACACTTCAAAATACCCGGGCAATTATATATAGACATTGTTTATATACTGTCCAATTATACAACAGATCTCCCCAAGTCATCGATTTCTAAATGGTCAGATTAACGAGACACGTAATAAAGTCTTTTTTCTCTTTCATTCATACTGACGTTTTTGCTGTTAAATTAATCAAAGAAAAGAAAATTAAAAATGTTTACTCTTGGGTTTTAAACATACACGCACGCACACACACACACACACACACACACACACACACACACACACACACACACATATATATATAATGAATAAGTATAAGACAATCAAATATTTAAAAAAAAATGGCTTCGTCAAAAAGATTCTGTTAGTCTATTTTTCTGAAGAAATAGATTTGGAGGATCAATCGATTTGAAGTTGTCACCCCGAGGAATTTTATGTCTCATTTGGACAATTTTGGCGACGCTGAATTCGCGTTGATATGAGGCGAAAAACGATGGCTAATTGGCTATAATTTCCTCCGACTTTGAGAATGTTGATGTTGAGATTATAGAATATGTCGGCGGATTTCTTTGAAACGCTATGAAAAGGAAAAGATTAAAAAGAGTAAGAGAGGACGGAGAGGGGGCGGGCGACATTATAATTTGATACAAAAGATACGGTATATTAATACACACGCATAATACGATTCCGATACGGTTACCGATTCCGTACTAAATCCCCGATTCCGATACGATTACCGATTCCGATTTTTTATAAATCTCTAAATATTTAACTATATAGTTGTATTTTTTTTTATTGATTACCGTAAAACACACATGTTAAAGTGCAAATATGTTCCTAAACATAAAAATATACTTGTAAGGGACAATCGATCGATTTTAGCTTCACTGGTGATTTTAAATCAATAAATATTTATTACTTTATCATTATTACCAGCAATGAAAGATTTAGCTTTAAAAAAAAAAAAAAAATGAAAATAATTGTTTTGGCATCGGAAAATCGGTACAAATTTTTCCGATACCGATTCCCTAAAATATTCCGATTTTTCCGATTCCGATTAATCGTCCCAATACTAATATATATATATATATATATATATATATATATATATATATATATATATATATATATATATATATATATATATATATAATCAGTGCAGAAGATTTTCTTACTTCAAAATTTAATCTTGTAATTCATAGCAATAAGGACCTTTGGCCTTCGGGACAAGATCACAGTGTAGTATCTGTCTGATGCTAGACTTCACCTTTTCTGTCCTCGGTCAGTGGATGTGAAATACTTAATGACTGAGGCAATAAACAATTGTTTTTCCTGTCCAAAGCGCGACTTTTGGAGGAGCTGGATTTTCCCCTACATTAAAAACCCCGGCCTTGTGTCTTACTCTGCCGTCGTAAGGAAGGGGGGGGGGCAAGTAAATAAAAACGATAACAATCTTTGCTTTTTATTTATCATTTGTTGTTAATGAATGTGATTTTGTGATCAACTTATCTAGTTTTAAAATCTAAGAACGTCATAACGACATAGTACTTTTTATTTGGCAAATATTCTGGCGTGGTAACCAGTGCTTTTAGTTATACGTTTATTTCTCGGCGGACAAAGTGCACGAGTTTTATAGTTGTAAATTTTCTCTTTATTACTAACTTTCTTATTTCTGTTTGGACTAGCCTGAGTGCTCGGCGTTACCCTTACCCGGGTGTTTGGAGGTGTGTGTTGAGCAAAAAAAAAAAAAAAAAGTGATATAGGTAGGCAGACTCGAACCTGTACCTTAAAGGAGGAAAAAATGTGAAAAAAAAACAAAAAAGAAAACGTGACGTCCTTGCTGTTGTGTCCACCTCCATGCCAGAAGTGTTGAAAATTTAAATTAAGGCTAGTCAATCGAAAAGAGGGGTGACTTTTGAAAATATCGGCGAAAAAAGCCACCCCTCCTTGTAGAAAAGTGCCCAGTTGAGGATGGAAGAATTAATGTTTTTGGCCAATTTTTCGATATTTGTCGTCCAAAGGGTCGAGCTTCAAAATGATGCCGATCTTGTGAAAATTCGTTGCCTATGTCTAAGGTTTTAGGCATACATACAAAATATATACATACATACATTTAAACACGTTGTGTACAGAGATAGTTGCAAAGGAACAAAAGAAAAACAATTGATTCGGCTTTTTTTAAAAGTTTTAACAAAAGGGATTTATTAACGATACTTTCCAAACTACACCTACATCTTGTTTTTTTTTCTTTACAGTTCCTCTCGTCTGCTATGTTGTTAATAAAAATCTGTCGTATCGACACGTTTGTTAAGCCTATCATGCCGCTACGGGGTTACACAGCAATCTCATGTCGACATGTGCTTCCCGATCGCAATCGACGTCACGGTTTTTTAAATCTCTCTCCACTTTTATCGTTCTCTTCATTCGCTGTGACGTCACATCGTGCCACGACTCGGTCTTTTGCACACGTGAGATGCCGCTGATGCTACACGCTAGTCAATTTCTTCGTGACAATAAGATAAGACAACTGTGGTTGGAGATAGATATAATGTAGCGATTTCCAAATAACACACATGTGAATATAATGGATGCGACAGAAATACCTCCTAGATTTTAACTTTCAACTATCTGTTGCTCATTAACTTATGCAAGTGCCAATGATGTTCTGATTTAGCTAATAAGTTGACATTTTATTTTAGGTACTCTCCTCAAGCAATATGGTTTGGACAGGTGCGCATCGTACTTTTACTGCAGAAATGTTTTTGAAGAATGGTGAATCTGTAACTGCAACACAGAGAATTTTCCAAATTCATTACAAATCAGGACGACATGATGCTGTTCTAGATAGTGACCCCCCATGTAAAAAAAAAAAAAAAGAAAGCTCGGTTCGCCACATTTCATCATCATCATCATCATCATCATCATCATCATCATCATCATCATCATCATCCAGTCCGTCAGTCTTGACGATGACTAGTCGGGGTTTCGATGCTTTATACCTCGGTGTTGGCGTAGTCCTCTTTCTGTGTGAAACGTCCGGTCACAGGCACCGCGTATGTGGGTGCCGGGGTTGTGTCGTCGATAGTATCTCAGCTCTAAGGCTTCTCCAAGTTTTCTCTCTATTTCGTCCTTCCCTTTGTGGAGACTGTTCCGCCAGCTACTCCTTTCTTTGGCTTGTTCCTCCCAACTCTCGACATTCATGTTCATCATATTCAGGTGCCGTTCCGTGTCATTTTTGTAGGGAAGCTTCTGACCTCCTACCTTACGTGTTCCATATTCCAGTTCCCCGTAGAAGATCATCTTTGGGATTCAGTTTTCTTCCATTATGGCAATGTGCCCGGTCTATCGTAGTTGTATAGGTTTGCTCTCCTGAGAACTTCCACGTTTGATACGTAGTCACTCCATTTGATCTTCACGATCCTTCTCAGGTGTCTGGACGGCTTCCAGTCTCCTTATGTGTTTTCTATACAGAGTGTAGATCTTTGCTGAGTACAGTAAGGCTGGCAAGACGACGGCTATGTTTAAAGCCATTGAAAAAAAGGTATCAATTTAGCCTGTTTATTCATAGCTATGAATTAAATAGCATGGGAGATCAGACTATAACTTGGAAAAGGAAACTAATTGAAGAGAAGGAAAATTCTCAAACGTGTCTTGAACGTGCTGAACGTGATCGTCGGTCTCTGCACACGCTTTCTTTTATATTCTTTTTCTTCGGCATTTGAATACACGTGTCCGCACTTTGTCACGGAGACGAACATGTTTTCTGACGGTCACTGTCTAAACCATTGGAAATGCGTTTTCCTACCCTCACTACTTGATGCAACCATTTCAATCTTAATGATGAAAAGAAATCAATAATATTTTAACTCCAAATGCGACACATCGATAAAAAACGGTATTTTAAACTTAGGCGCGACAGATAGACGTACATACAGGCAGAGCCTTTATAAAGATGCTTGGACGCGTTCCTTCGCGTTCCTCCGCGTTTAGTGATGAGAACTATGTATTTTCAACCGGAAGCGGGATCGATCGACAGAAAGATGTACTGTACGTTATTAAATGTTTATGTTACATGATAAAGGACTGTCCCCTTTTCATGTAAGTAAAAAAATAGGGAATTAGTTAAATTTAAATATGAAATAGGATAGTCAAGGATTCGAAGTTGCGAAGCTAGATTTGGAATTGAAAATTCCAATCATAAGTTAAAATAAATACAGAATGTTATTGAAATAAGGAATTGCAATTGGTTAGCTTACATATCTGTATATGGAAAAGGAATGTAATAATGAAATTTGTTTCTGTGAAAATCAAAATAAGGAATTTAATCGGCAATTGAAATTGTAAACATATTTTGTAAAAATGTTATTTGAAAAATAGGCTACTGAATACGGGGTCATGTCAAGTTTAGCAACGTGCCGCATGTCAACCAACTTGCTTTATGAGCACATGTTTAATCATGCGATGACGTGACGAGTTCTCAATATAGGTAGAGAAAGATCAGTCAGATCAGAGGAGCAGAGAGGTTCAGACCGATTCTCGGCACCCTCTGGAAGCAAGGGGGGGGTTAGAGATAAACATGTAACAACTTTGAATCCCTGAAATACAAAATCATGTCCGACCGGTCGAAGAATAAATAAACGTATCATCATGTGGTTTTGTATCTGCGTCTTCTGTGTTCATTACAACGAGAAAGGTAACGTGTTTATATTATATGCACAACTGTCAAAACCTAAATGTTAAACGCACTATATCTCGGTCTATCTATCAAGATATTCACAAATCTCCTCTCATTGAATTGGTTCTCTTGTAGTAACATGTACACTGTCTATTATATATATGCAGAACTGTCTCTCTCTTTATATGTACTCTTTCTCTATATCTTACAACATGAACATCTTAAGACATATGAACACTCAACGCATGAACACTCCTAAGACTGTCTCTAATCTCTCCCTAGGACTGTCTCTATCACTCTAAGACTCTCCTAAAACGTACAACAGCAACTATACAGAATATACGTGATCTTAATAATACCATTAGTATATAACATTTATATGATTTTCTAGTTTGCACTTTTCAAATGCTTGCGATATTAAATACTCTGACAATTCTTTGTCATGGCTCTCAAAATCAGCACTGGCGAATTTTATCAAGTACACGTTTATTTACTATTCACTATTGGCCATTGACTTGAGAAAGAGAGACGGAAAGACAACTACGTTTAGCGCTAAGTGTGTGTGTGTGTGTGTGTGTATGTGTGTGTGTAGCAAGCAACGACGGAACTTGTCACTCACACCGCGACAACTGTTGGCATTCTCTTCTTGTTTATGCTATTTGTCTTATAAAGATATTAACCGACATTCCTGAAATGTAAATTTTTAAAATATGTAATTATTATTTTTATTATTAAGCGTTACGCCTGGAATGCAATCTATTTTTTGTTTTTGGTGATAATTACAATGTATGTCATTTTTATAAGACACAAGAATGTAGATAATCTTAAATGTGCGTGTGTGCACATCCTCGGTTTGATAGGCGTCGCCCCGGCTCGATAATCAACAGTACAAAGCGAGGACACGATTAGAAATCGATTCGATAAAATCTCTAGACTTTTTGAACAGGATCTCCACCTCCACACACATTGAAAATCGAACGTTAAAAAGAGGACGTATCCTCGACTGGTAGAAACACACTTTTTAAAAAAAGTTTTCTTCTTTTTAAATTTCTTCCTTATTTCCTTATCTTTTTTTCCCGTTTTTGTTAATTGCATGACTCGACTTTTCCCTGCTTGTTCTCCTTCCAGTCTTTCTTTCTTTCTTTCTTTCTTTCCTGTTGTTGTTGTTGTTGCTGTTGTTGTTGTTGTTGCTGTTGTGTTTGTTGTTGTTGTTGTTGTTCTACTTCTGGTCCGTTTGGTTCCTTCCGCGTTATCATCATCATCATCATCATCATCATCATCATCATCATCATCATCATCATCATCAGTCTTTCTTTCTTTCTTCTTCTTCTTCTTCTTCTTGTCCCTTTGGTTTCTTCTTCCTTCTTTCCATCATCATCATCATCATCATCATCATCATCATCATCATCATCATCATCATCATCATCATTTTGGAGGTTGACGGTGTCTAAATGGTTAACGACACGAACTGAAAACCTGGGGTTGTCAAGCTGTACCACTCGAGTATATATATATTTTTATGAGGTTGGCGTTTATTATTAGGAATGATAAAAAAAAATGATGATGAAAAATGACCGACTGACTGAAAGACGTACAAGTATAGGACGCATCTAGAAATCGAGTCGATAGAATATCTTCCCCTTTGGGACGAGACTTCTTCCTTCTACATACACATTTTAAATCGAACATCACAAAAATGGAGGTATTTTCGACTAATACGGACACACCTGCATAAATTGTACCATTCGAACATAATTGTTAATGAGATTGTCAGACGAGTGATCACAATATCATAAAAGGATTGGCAACAGTCGTTGGAAAGGACAGAATTCGATTACTTAAGGAAACGGCTCGACTATAGTTTATTGAGATTGAATTGAAGATGAATATACTATCATCAGAAGCCCAGTCCTCTTTGGTTCCAGACATTCAGAATACAATTGCGAATTACTTAGAACTTCTACCCGGCCATGGCTGACGAGACGAGAGCATGCCACACCATGGAGTAAATAAAGCGATTCATTTAAAATTGTAACGTTGTCCGGGAACCAACACGTTGTGGCCTCAGTCGCAAAGCAGACAAAGAATAGGAAAGAACTCCAACTCGCTAGTTTTGTGTACAACGACATTTATTCCCTCATTATCTCGTTACCGATTATGTGACCTCCCTCACGTGACCGTGCTCTCAAACTTCATCCACGTCTCTAACGTGATCGTCTTCTCAAACGTGCTCTCCCTTTTATAGTCGTCGTTTTTCTTACCGTGACATCATTTGGCTCACGGCTCAGTATTTGCATATAGCCGTCAGCACTATGTTACAAAATCTTGTGTGGATTCCCGAGTTGAACAAGATTACTCCTCAGGATGGTTAGAAGTTACATCGGGCGAAACGTTGTGCAAATAACACTCAATATGAGAACAACTGTGCGAAGAATCCAAATAATATGAACTAACAGGAAACAATCCAGTCGTGATGACTAAACATTTTGAACGATTTAACGGTGGCCAGCGAGTAGAGCTCAATCGAGCACATGCTATGAACAGAACGATTGAGTAGCAACAGACTTGAACGTATTTTCTGTAGGAAAGAAAAGAAATAATTTCTCATCAAATTGCAAAATTGATGTTTTTTTTTACATGGAGGTCACCACTTATCAAGGTCCGGTAGCCACTCGGGGATAAGGGTTATTGCGTGTACAGTAATCAATGGGATAATATCGTAGTAATCGTTAGTATTGGAGATTTGATAGAGTGTCTTACTTAAGGAGGCGATTCATCAGGAATTTGTTCATGTTGGACTTGAAGACATCCAAGTTGTAGTCAGGTGGGAAACAGGCAAACGGAAGAGAGTTCCACTGGCGTGCACTTCTAAGAAAGAAGCTTTACTCATGGAATTTACCTTTTGATTTAGGTACAGATAAAGAGGGGGAAATTTTTGACAGTGGTTTCAGCTAGACGGGTGTTTATCGTGAACGATTGGCGAGGGGGGGTCAGAGATTGGAGTTCAGACGAGCATTTGTCATGGAAGTAACGATAAAACAAATACAGGTTCGCAACGTCTCTTCTGTGGGAGAGAGGTTGCAGAGAAGAGAAAAGGGCATCCCCCACTAAGCCACGAAGTCTACGTTGAACTCTGTCAAGGTAGGATAGGCTGTTTTTAGCAGCTCCTGCCCAGATGTGGCAGCAGTACCCCCTCCTTGTTGTTGTACTCTGCAATAAAGATTATCCTAAACTATGGAATCGTAAAGGGTTCGTAATATAGACATCATCAAAAAATGTGTATTTGGTGCAAGGATAGGGAATAATTCAACCATAATTTATCAGTAATCTTACTAAGCGATTAAATATGAAGTTTGAAATGATACTTTAACCGGAAGCGTGATCGACCGACCGAAAGACGTACAAAGCGAGGACGCATCTAGAAATCGCTTCGATAAAATCTCTACGCTTTTTAACATCCCTCTCGCTCCCCCATACGCACATGGAAAATCGAACGTCACAAAACTGCACCCCACAACCCCCCCAAAAAAGCACCAAAAAATAACAAACAAAAACACAATTGATTATTACAATAGAAAATTTTAAAAGTAATATGGAAAAGTAAAGAACTAATTGTTAAAACTGGAAAAGAAAAGGATAAAGGAATATTATAAATTGAATTAAAAAATTCTTAATGCGGCAATGTTTTAAGTTATAAATTCATTATATTTTTTCTAGAATATCTTGTCCCTTTCTTTTCCAGTTTTAACAACTAGCCCTTTACTTTTCCATATTTAAGCTTAACCATATTACTTTTCATGCTCGCATTTTTCTATTGTAATCTATGATTTTTCCAGGCTTCCAATAAATTCACTTGTTCTTTAATTTCAGTCTCATTTTTTTTTGCCTCCATAAACACATACAGTGATGATCATATTTATTGGCACGGTAAAATAAAAGTTAAATTTTGTCTAATAAATTCTAAAAAAGGGATTAAATTAAAGAAAATAACAAAGTATATTATGTATTTTTAACTGGCCTTTCCGATGCAGCAATCGGATTTTAGAAAAAATAAATAACAAAGGAACAACAAACATAATTGCAAAACACCCTTGTTCAAAATTATTGGCACGATTTATTTAATAATCAATTGTATAGCCTTTGGCCTTGATTACCTTCCTCAGTCGCTTTTCATAGTTTACAACCAAGTTGTTGCACTCTTCAGTAGTAATTTTAGCCCACTCTTCCTGACAATAATCCTCCAATTGAATAAGATTCTTAGGCTTCCTTTGCATTACCCTCAATTTTAATGTTCTCCATAAATTTTCAATTGGATTAAGGTCTGGGCTTTGTGATGGCCACTCCAAAACATTAATATGATTGTCCTCAAGCCATTTCTTAGTCAGTTTAGCCGAATGCTTTGGGTCATTATCTTGCATGAACAACCAACGACGACCAAGTGAGAGCTCTTTAGCAGAGTCTTTCAGGTTTTCATCCAATATTTTAACATAATCTTCCTTTTTTATGCTACCTGTGACCTTAACAAGTCGCCCTGGTCCAGAGGCAGCAAAGGATCCCCAAAACATCAAACTGCCTCCACCGTGCTTCACTGTGGGTATGGTGTTCTTAGGCAGGAAAGCTTCGCCAGATTTTCTGTAAATATAAGACACTTTATTATGGCCAAATAACTCTATTTTCGTTTCGTCAGTCCATAGAACACGTTTCCAGAATGCAACATCTTTATCAATATGACGTTTTGCAAAGGCTAGCCTTGCTTTCAGGTGCATAGGCTTCAATAAGGGAGTCTTTCTCGGACGACATGCTTTTAAACCAGCTCTCTTCAAAACTCTACCAACTGTATGTCGAGATACATTCACTCCAGAGGTGCTCTGTTCATCAACAATCTCCCCAACAGAGATCCTTGGGTTTTGTTTTACTTGTCGAACAATTTTCCGTTCATCTCTTGGGGAAAGAATCCTTTTTCTCCCTCTACCCTCTAAACTCATAACGTGGCCTTGCGATTTGAACTTGTTTATTATGGCTCTAACAGTGGATTTGGGAAGGTTTAGCTTCTTTGAAATCTTATCATAGCCCTCCCCATTGGTATGGCATGCTACAACAAGCTTCCTGACGTCTTCGCTGTGTTCCTTAGTTTTAACCATGGCGATTGCAAATTATAATTTAGTCACTTATAATAGTTTAAATAAATCGCTATCTAAAAATTATCTGAAAAAAATTATTCACTGAATTAGCGTTAAACAAGCATAATATGGCTATAAAAAAGTTCAGAAAGCACGTAAACCGGAAATTGATTGATATTATACTGATACTAAAAGAAAAACAAAGCCGTGTCAATAATTTTGAACAAGGGTTTTTTTTGCAATTATGTTTGTTGTTCCTTTGTTATTTATTTTTTCTAAAATCCGATTGCTGCATCGGAAAGGCCAGTTAAAAATACATAATATACTTTGTTATTTTCTTTAATTTAATCCCTTTTTTAGAATTTATTAGACAAAATTTAACTTTTATTTTACCGTGCCAATAAATATGATCATCGCTGTATGTAATAACAATGTACGGCACTCGTCTGCTTTCAATAAAATCCCCCAATTATCTCCCTTTCATGCTAACATTCTCTATGTTGCACTTGTAACTTATCTTTTCGAATTAGTAGCAAAAGCAGTCGCGTAAACGACGTGGTTGCTATGGAAACCAGTCATAAAACGCGTCGCTCAACTCCTTATATATTTTTACGATTTTGAACACGAGAAAATTCATCATAACTTTTGTTTTACTCAACGAAATTAAAAACATTTTTTTCACAGTATAGTTGAGAAGGTGATCCATAAAATGTAATAATTGTTTTAAATTTTGTCGAAAAATGAGTGAGCAGTGAAGTTTTTAAGCAGTTTTAAATGTCTATAACTGCCACTTAACAATATATTCAAACACGGTCGTGCTTGAATGATAAGAAAGCTGTCGGTAAAGTTTATGTGTCACGTTTGTTGTATTCGCGAAGAAGCGGCCGTACACCTAATGAACATTTTACATACTTACAACGATAGGAGAACGTTTTAACCACTAGACAACACATTGTATATATCACAGCGTTAAAGAGAATCTGTTAAACATATGCTGTTTATATACACTCAACCCGCTACATAACAGTACGTATTAAGAGTACTCTCTATTACCATCTAGAAATCTCTTCGATAGAATTTCTACGTTTTTTAACAGCCCCCTCGCCCTCTCCCACACATTGAAAATCAAAACGTATTATTTGGATTCATCGGACTACTGTTCTTATCTTGAGTGTGATATTCACAACGTTTCCGTCGATGTAACCTCCGATCTTCTTCAGGTGTATCTTGTCAAATCCGGGAATGTTTTTATCCAGTCATGGCCGACGGAACATGAGCAAGCTATCTCGTGAAGTTATTAAAGAGTTCTGTTCGAAATTCCGTCCAAATTCCCGAGTTCAACAGAAACATTCTCGAGGTTGAAGAAGGTCGGAGGTTACATCGACCGAAACGTGAAAATGACCCTTAAGATGAGAATAGTAGTCCGAAGAATCCAAATAATACGAATAACCAATCCTCATCTAAAAATTCAGAAACGTCAAAAAAAAAAAAAAAATGGAGACACTAAAATAAAGAGACGTTAAAGAAAAACAAACAAAAACGTTTTCTTTTTTTTTTTTTGTAAAAAATTAGCATATGCAAATTAGAGTCTAATTCTTTTCGGCAGTGAAAAAACGAAATCTAATTTCCATTGTCATTTCTGTCATGGCATAGTCAGGCAAGACAAGAAAACTCGGCTCTCTGTGTTCAGTGTGATGTGAGAACGTTCTTCTCCACTGCCGTTCTTGTCTCGTCCATTTTTTTTTGCAGTCGTACTCTTCATCACTTTTTTTTCGTTTTCTAAGTTTTATGTATACAAGTATCAACTGATGAGTTATCTCGCTTCAAAAGTTAACAGTCTTAGCCATTTTTAAATGGTTTTATCCTTGTTGGCTGACGAATGGCTGCTTTGTCCTGAGCATTTCTAGCCCCCCCCCCCCAGGCAGTTGCCTTCTGTCTTTCGATGGGAGGGGGTGAGTAAGATTTTTGTTTACTGTTTGAGGCGCCTCTACCGAGGATGCCTGCCCAGGCAATTGTTTAATGGTCCAAATTGTTTCTACTTTAAGGAAGCTGACTTTACTCTCCCTGACATTTTGACCTTGTGCCACATCTTCCTGAGGTGGTAAAGAAGTAAATAATAGCTCTATCAATTGATCGAAAGATTTTTTTATTCTTCTTCTCCTCCTCCTCTTCTTCTTCTTCTTTTTCTTCTTCTCAAATCTCCTTAGCTTTAGCTTCTTTATTCCTTTATCTTTCTCCCTTTTATTCCCCTTCTTTATCCCCTTATTTTTTTCTATTTCCTCCCCGCCCTTTTATTCCTCTTCCTTTCCCCCCTCATATTTTTCTTTTTGTCCCCTCTCTTTTATTCCTCTTTCCCTTATATCATGTCCCACGTTTCCAGGGTTTTGTTTTCTTCCCTAGCACCTCTTCTTCCTCGTCTCTTCTTTCTTCCTCCTCTTCCCCTTATCACCATCAGGGAAGTGCAAATGGCTAATTGGTTAATGACATGAGCTGACAACCTAGGTTTACCACGTTCGAATCCATCTCCGTCCACAGAAACACATTCACTGTTGACATTCAGTGTTGGCAACCTTCATGTGCACCTTCTCGTAAGTATCCGTTGTTTTTTCCTGAAAGAATTCTAACTAGAAAGATATCGAGGGAAACGAATGCTAACAATGACCATCTCATGCATAAGAAATGAATCATCATCATCTTCTACTTCTTCTTCATCTTCTCCTTATTAACTTTTTTTATATTTTTAAAATTCAATTTTCACCCCAAACAAGGCACAGTGCCACTTTGAAGTAGGGGGCTACTATCGGGGACATAAGTTGCAGGGGCATTATGAAGGGAGATGAGTATCAAGATGTTTGTTCACATTACATTTGAACTTCTGCATGTCAGTACAGCTGGGAAAGCAGAATCCCGGAAGGGAGTTCCAAAGTCTAGTAGTTCTGAGAAGAAACTATTGGAGTAGAAGGTTTTCTTAGACATAGGGTTCTCTACTGTGTAGGGGTGGGATTTAACTGCTTGTCGGGGTTGTCATGGAGGGGGGGTACAAGTGCTTGTAGTTTGTCAGAGCATTCACCATTAAAGTACTTGTAGAGCAGGTCCTGGATATGACCTTAAACTATATCCAGTGGTGAGGCTCCAGCTTGCGGGCTTTGGGGAGTGAGGAGCCACCCTTTAATTGCCATTGCTCTCAGGTCCACTCTGACCCCGAATGGTAGTACCTGTTAGGGTCCTAACTATGGGTTAAGTAGAAACCGACTTGAAAACAACAAATATATGCTATTAAAAAAATTTTCTTTAAAATCTTTGGATTCGGCATTAAATAACCTGAAAAGGGTTGATATGCCGTAAAACAAAAACAACCAACTAACTTGTAGAAGAGGCAGGTGGATGAAACATTTCGTCGATGGGACAGAGGCTGAAGCCTACATGACAGTTCAGGACCTACCAGGTGTGCGACTTTCTTCTGAACCCTGTCCAGGAGTGAGATACAAGTCGCAGATGCACGAGCTCAAATATGACAACAATACTCCGTACATTCAACCATACTCTACTTATTCTATCGCATTTTTGTTCTCCTTTTCCTTTTCGCCAACAACGCCCATACGTTCCCTCTCACTTTACCTTTTCGAATGCCCACTCACTCTCTCTCTTTCGCTCCCTCTTTGTCTCTCTCGCTCTGTCTCTCTGCGTATTTGTATATTAGCAAAGACAAATATCAACTCAGTCACCCATCAAAATTGATTTCATTTTCGACTATGTTGAGCGGCAAAATACAAAAGTCGTTTGCTTCCTAATAAGTGTCGAGAGACGATTTGCACTGCCACCTCCCTCCTATATATCTTTCTCTCCTTTCTCTCTTTAATTGCAAATATATATTTTTTGTCTTCTGTCTAATCAATCTATTTTCCCATATTTTCAGAAGATATATTTCTTTTTTTCTTTTTCAGTCACGTGGTTCTTTTTCCCCTCTTTCTTTCTACGTCTTTCTATCTTTCTGTTTCTCGTCCTTTGTATTTTGTTTTCAACTCTGTTCCGAAATGAAACCATTCCTTATTTCTTTCCTTCGCCCGCTTTTTCTTTATTTCTTCTTTTTCCTTCGTTGTGTTTCTTATTCCTTTTTTTATATTGTTTTTTCTTTTGGCTTCCAGCTTCTATTTTTCATCTCATACCACTGTTGCATTGCGTCAGTGTTCATGTGGCACAATGACGTAGCTCCCATTTTGGAGGCGCTGGGGCTTCTACATTAATAAACCTTATACCAAACTTGTAACTGACTGTGTTCGTGGGGAGGCGATAAAGAAAGGGGTTATTATTGAAAAATATAACGGCTTCAGTAACTATTGTTAATCAGGTATGACTTGAGCCAAGAGTGACAGTTGTTTATAATATTGAACCAAGTCAAAACGATATAAGTCCTTAGAATCTGAAAGGTCAAACCTGAAAGAAATGATGATGGAAAAAAAAAACAAACAAAACTTTCTTTCACTTCCTTTCGCTCTCTTCCAATGAAGACAGGGGAGCTACGACATTGTGCCACATTCACAGTTACGGCGACTCAGCCATTCTGGGGGTTTATAAAACCTTAATCGAACTTCCCATTTATATTCTGCTTTTGTGCCCCTTGGCTGCGTCCTTGAGTGGTTTGTTTCCTCCGTTCATGGAATCTGAAACAAATTTTCTCTTAATGCATAGCCACAGACACAAGTCTCATTTATTTCTGAAAAAATAGATTTTATTTAGTCAATGATGTTTCGCGGTCGAAGCGAGTCATCGTTTCTCATACTTAAAAAAAGTATGTATGTGCGTGTGTGTGTGTGTGTGTGTGTGTGTGTGTGTGTGTGTGTGTGTGGGAGGGCTTTATTTTGCTACAATTTTAACCGACATTCATTTCTATCTTGTCGCCAACACGAGAACCTTTCCGATCTATATTCTCGGGGATTCTTTTGTTCTTTCTTTCTTTTTCTTCATATTTTCTTTTCCTTTGTTTTCCCCTTCTTTCTATCTTTTCTTTCTTTCTTTCTTCCCTTCTTTCTCTCTTTCATTCGTCATTATTTTTCTTTGCATTCATTCTTGCTTGTTCACTATTTAGCTCTCATACTTCTTTTTTTTTCGTTTTTTTTTCGTTTTTTTATTCTTACGTTCTTCTGTCCATTTTTCAGTTTTTCTTTCTTTCTTTCTATCGCACTAACACGTTTGATATTGAATTTATTTTATGCATCTCTGTTTCGTTTTTTCCTTCTTATTTTCCTCCCTCTCATTTCCTCCCACTGATCCTTTGATACTTTCATGCCTTACCCATCTCTTTGACATACACGGACCTGCTCCTATTCTATAGATTGTTAAATGACTAGATTCTTTAAACGTTGCAACCCATCTTGTAGTTTTTGTTCTTATTATTGTTGTTCTTCTTCTCTGTCGGGCTTTCCGCCCGACTGTCTGTCTGTCTGTGTGTGATGCGCTTCGGATAATAGAAGTTAACTGGCTGTCTATCTGAATTTTCACCTGGACGTCGATATGAACGTAGCACTGTGGATCACTTAGTTCAACACTAGTCTCTAAACAGAGAAAAAAAAACGAAACAAATTATGTGTGTACGCGTATTCAAAGAACAAATGATGAAACAAGAGTATATACTCCCACTTTCGTATCTTGGGCAATCTGGTAAGTGAGAACGCCGGTGGGGATTAGTGATAATGCACAGCCTTTCGTAAAAAAATAATATATATATATATATATATATATATATATATATATATATATATATATATATATATATATATATATATATAGAGAACAGTTTGTCTATTAAAAAATAAAATTTCAGATTTCACTCTCTGTAGTTTATGCTGGCAGTGAAATTACTAAGGCGATTGTCTGTTTTAAAAACAGTTGGATTTCGATCTTATATTTCTAGCCACACTTTCTGCCAAATTGACAGTTGAATATGGCTAAATTTGTTCTCATTTTTGCATTCAATACGAATCAATATTAATTCCTAACTCAGCATCGAACCGATACCATATTACTTGGTCCGATCCACCTTATAACAAATGTGTTTACAAAATCTTAACAAGACCAGCCCAGTTGTTTTTTTTCTGAGAAAAAGTGGAACTTAAATACTAGTCCCTATTAATCCCAATGAATCACTAACTCCCCAATGCACAGACAGACAAACAGACAGATAGACTAAGAGAAATATAACAGAAATACTTATACTTTTTAAATTAAATTATTATTTTATATTTCTACCTGGCAACGCTGGGACAGGAGTCCTGCTAGTAATTAAATAGAATGACAGATAACAGTTATATAATAATGTAATTTTATGTAAATAAATCTTACACATGTTTTGGAAGAAAAGAATCAGAGCATACTTCAATAAATCCAACACGTACATCAAGTCTGTTGCCAAGGTCGCTGGAAAGATGGTGGGATCCTTCCACCGCTCCAGAAGATATCTCACTACTGATGCAATTCTCTATCTATATAAAAGACAAGTACGTCCAAGGATGGAGTACTGTTGCCATATCTGGGCAGGAGCTGCTAAAAACAGCCTATCCTGCCTTGACAGAGTACAAAATAGACTTTGTGGCTTAGTGGGGGATGCCCTTTTCTCTACCCTGCAACCTCTCTCCCACAGAAGAGACGATGCGAGCCTATCCTTGTTTTATCGTTATTTCTATGGCAGGTGCTCGTCTGAACTCCAATCTCTGGTCCCCCCTCGCCAATCTTTCACGAAAAACACCCATCTAGCTGAATCCAATGTGAAAAATTTCCCCCACTCTATATCTGTGCCTAACTCAAAACGCGGATTCCATGAACAAAGCTTCTTTCTTAGAACTGCACGCTTGTAGAACTCTGTTCCATCTGCCTGCTTCCCACCGGACTACAACTTGGATGTCTTCAAGTCCAACGTTAACAAATTCCTAATGAACCGCACCCTTAAGTAAACACTTCATCAAATCTCCACACTAACGTAATGTACTTGCAATAACTCTTATCCCTGAGTGGCTTCCGGGCCTTGATAAGTGGTGATCACTGTGTAAAAAAAAACTTGTATGAATATGACTTTTACTATCTATCTATCTATCTATCTATCTATCTATCTGTCAGTCCCTCTCTGCATATATATATATATATATATATATATATATATATATATATAGATATATATGCAGAGAGGGACTGACAGATAGATAGATAGATAGATAGATAGATAGTAAAATGTATATATATATATATATATATATATATATATATATATATAATAGTAATGGGGCGATTCATATATTTTTCCGATTTCGATACAATTACCGATTCCATATGAAATTCCAGATTCCAATACAATTATCGATTCCAATTCTTTATAAATCTCTACACATTTAACACAGTTATTGTTTTTCTCGATTACTGTCAAAACGCATGATAAATGTGCAGATACCATTTTAAATGTAAAAATACACTTGTGGGATATGATGTATAGATTTTAGATTTACTGGTATTGAGTGATTTATTGTGACTACCAGCAGAGAAAGATTTTGTTTGAAATAAAAATAGTCTATTAAAAGAATCTTTTTCTGCATAGGAACATAGGCGCAATATTTCCGATTCCGATAGCCCTTCCGATACCGCTTCCGATACCACCAAAACATTCCGCTTTTTCTGCATTCTAAATCTAATTTTGATTAATCGTCCCAACATATGTATATATATATGTATATATATATGTATATATATATATATGAGCAAACAGTTAATAAAATATGTTAAAAAACACTTTGAAATGAGTTAAAAACATATTTAATCTGAAAAGGAAACACTAGATAAATTGATAGTCCTTCATCCGCGGAGTTTCGAAGAAATACTCTCCTTCTCATCAGAGGGTAGGAATTAGCAAAATGCGGGATCGGATTTTGCATGCAGAAGTATTTGATGAAACAACAAGTAAGCCAAAGATCTTACTTAAATTGAATATATATATATATATATATATATATATATATATATATATATATATATATATATATATATATATATATATATATATGGAAGTTTTGTCCACATACTGAGATCAACGGCGAAATTAAACATTAAAAAAGTTTTTCAAAATTATTTCATTGCGTCTGACTGAAATATGTGAAATATGCAGGAAACATAAAAAGGCAATTGTCAAGGAAATGCGGAGGTCGAGAAAATAGAAAATGCCGTGGAAATATGAAAATAAAAAAGAATAACTCCCCAAAATAATATAAAAAAGAACAAATATGAAGTAATCAATTTTGTCTTTTTTCTCTTTATTCTTCGCATTCGTTTTCTCTTATTTATTGTCAATCGAAGTTTACATCGGCTGATACAAAATGCGAAAATAACATCCAAGTGGTGAGTGGCAGTTTGAATAATTCAAAGAATCCATAGACCAATAATCGAAAACCCAATAATCCATAACCCGATAATTCAAATCCAATAATCCCAAATCAAATAATCCAAAAGCCAAATGTACCATAATCTACTAATCCATGAGCAATCAATAAAAAAATAAAGCATCTAAAACTAAATAATCCCAAACGAAACAATCGAAGATCAATAATCCAAAAACCAAAATAATTTATGTCAAAATAATTCAATTTCAATTATTCAAGACCAAATAATCCTAAACCAAATAATCCAATACCAAATAATCCAAAACGGAATAATCCAAAACGGAATAATCCATAACCTTAGATTCCATAATCTATAATTCAAAACCAAATAACCCCAAAAACCAAACATTTAAAGCCAAACAATCCAAAACCAAATAATCGAAAGTCAAAATCTAAAATCAAATAATCCAAAATCAAACAATCCAAAGTCAAAATCCAAAACCTAATAACCCAAACCCAAACAACTCAAAACCAAGTAACCCAAAACCAAATAACTCAAAACCAAATAATCCAAAACCAAATAACCCAAACCCAAATAACCCAAAACAAAATAACCCAAAACCAAATAACTCAAAACCAAATAACCAAAACCCAAATAACCCAAAACCAAATAATCCAAACCAAATAATCCAAAACAAATAACCCAAAACAAAATAATCCAAAACCAAATAACCCAAACCCAAATAACCCAAAACAAAATAACCAAAACCAAAATAACCCAAACCCAAATAACCCAAACCCAAATAACCCAAAACCAAGTAACCCCAAACCAAGTAACCCCACACCAAGTAACCCAAAACCAAATAACCAAAAACCAAATAATCAAAAACCAAATAACCCAAACCCAAATAACCCAAACCCAAATAATCCAAAACCAAGTAACCTAAAACCAAATAATCCAAAACAAAATAACCCAAAACCAAATAATCCAAAACAAATAACCCAAAACAAAATAATCCATAACCAAATAACCCAAAACCAAATAATCCAAAACCAAATAACCAAAAACCAAATAACCCAAAACCAAGTAACCTCAAACCAAATAATCTAAAACAAAATAATCCAAAACCAAATAATCCAAAACTAAATAACCCAAAACCAAATAATCCAACACCAAATAACCAAAAACCAAATAACCCAAAACCAAGTAACCTCAAACCAAATAATCCAAAACAAAATAATCCAAAACCAAATAATCCAAAACCAAATAACCCAAAACCAAATAATCCAAAACCAATTAACCTCAAACCAAATAATCCAACAGAAAATAATCCAAACCCAAATAACCAAAAACCAAACAACCCAAACCCAAATAACCCAAAACCAAGTAACTTCAAACCAAATAATCCAAAACAAAATTATCCAAAACAAAATAACCAAAAACCAAATAACCCACAACCAAATAACCCAAAACCAAGTAAACTCACACCAAATAATCCAAAACAAAATAATCCAAAACAAAATAACCCAAAACAAAATAACCCAAAACCAAATAACTCAAACCCAAATAACCCAAAACCAAGTAACCCCAAACCAAATAACCCAAACCCAAATAACCAAAAACCAAATAACCCAAAACCAAGTAACTTCAAACCAAATAATCCAAAACAAAATAATCCAGAACAAAATAATCCAAAACAAAATAACCCCAAACCAAATAACCCAAAACCAAATAACCAAAACCAAGCAACCACAAACCAAATAATCCAAAACCAAATAATCCAAAACCAAATAATCCAAAACAAAATAATCCAAAACAAAATAACGCAAAACCAAATAACCCAAACACAAATAACCCAAAACCAAGTAACCCCAAACCAAATAATCCAAAAGAAAATAATCCAAAACAAAATAACCCAAAACCAAATAACCCAAACCCAAATAACCCAAAACCAAGTAACTTCAAACCAAATAATCCAAAACAAAATAATCCAAAACAAAATAACCCAAAACAAAATAACCCAAAACCAAATAATCCAAAACCAAGTAACCTCAAACCAAATAATCCAAAACAAAATAATCCAAAACGAAATAACCCAAAACCAAAGAATACAAACCCAAATAACCCAAAACCAAGTAACCCCAAACGAAATACCCCCAAACCAAATGATCCAAAACCAAATAATCCAAAGTCAAATAATCTATAATCCAATAATCTATAGTCAAATAGCCGCAAAGTTTATAGTTTTCTCCATTATTGTTTTTCTTTTTCATTTTTTGTTTTTTGGTTTAATTGTTTTTATTCTACTTTTCATTTTTTCTTCGTTCTCTTCATTTTAGTTTCTTTTTTACTCAATTATTTTTTCGTTTTCATTTCTTCAATATTTTTTTATTTTTGTAAATATTTATAACTTCCAAAAATTCTAAATTTAACACAACCACTGTAGTATGAATAATTACTTCTCCGCAACATGCCTGTCTTCAAGGTCAATATTAACAAATACTCATTGAGTCGCCCACTTAAGTAATTCAAGTAAATGTGATAGATTGGGGCGAATTAATTAAGACTTCTATCCGATCTGTTCTGACGGAACACGAGCATACTAACCCCATGGATTAAATATCGTTTTTAACAGGGGGGTGTCACTACTTATCAAGGTCTGAAGGTGGCTAAAGGATAAAGGTTAATATGTGTACGGTAGTTATCGAGACAACAGTGTAGTAATCGTTAGTAGGAATTTGGTGTGATTTGATTAGTTAAGGGGGCGGCTCAACAAGAACTTGTTTACATTGGACTTGAAGACGACCGTATTGTAGTCAGCTGGAAAGCAGGCTTACGGAACAGCGTTCCATGGGCGGACGTTCTAAGAACGATACTTTGTTCAGAACTCCACGTTGAGACTTAAGCACAGATATAGAGTGGGGAAAATTGTTAATAGTGGTTTTAACAAGACGATTGATTTTGTGACAGTTTGGAAGACCATAGATTGAAGCTCAGACGTATGGGGGACGATAGATTGACGCTCAGACGTATGGGGGACCATAGATTGAAACTCAGACGTATGGGGGACCATAAATTGAAGCTTAGACGTATGGGGGACCATAGATTGAAGCTCAGACGTATGGGGGACCATAGATTGAAGCTCAGACGTATGGGAGACCATAGATTGAAGCTCAGGCGTATGGGGGACCATAGAATGAAGCTCAGACGTATTGGGAACCATAGATTGAAGCTCAGACGTATGGGGGACCATAGATTGAAGCTCAGACGTATGGGGGACCATAGATTGAAGCTCAGACGTATGGGGGACCATAGATTGTAGCTCAGGCGTATGGGGGACCATAGATTGAAGCTCAGACGTATGGGGGACAATAGATTGAAGCTCAGACGTATGGGGGACCATAGATTGAAGCTCAGACGTATGGGGGACCATAGATTGAACCTCAGACGTATGGGGGACCATAGATTGAAGCTCAGACGTATGGGGGACCATAGATTGAAGCTCAGACGTATGGGGGACCATAGATTGAAGCTCAGACGTATGGGGGACCATAGATTGAAGCTCAGACGTATGGGGGACCATAGATTGAAGCTCAGACGTACGGGGGACCATAGATTGAAGCTCAGGCGTATGGGGGACCACAGATTGAAGCTCAGACGTATGGGGGACCATAGATTGAAGCTCAGGCGTATGGGGGACCATAGATTGAAACTCATACGTATGGGGGACCATAAATTGAAGCTTAGACGTATGGGGGACCATAGATTGAAGCTAAGACGTATGGGGGACCATAGATTGAAGCTCAGACGTATGGGAGACCATAGATTGAAGCTCAGGCGTATGGGGGACCATAGAATGAAGCTCAGACGTATGGGGAACCATAGATTGAAGCTCAGACGTATGGGGGACCATAGATTGAAGCTCAGACGTATGGGGGACCATAGATTGAAGCTCAGACGTATGGGGGACCATAGATTGAAGCTCAGGCGTATGGGGGACCATAGATTGAAGCTCAGACGTATGGGGGACCATAGATTTAAGCTCAAGCGTATGGGGGCCATAGATTGAAGCTCAGACGTATGGGGGACCATAGATTGAAGCTCAGACGTATGGGGGACCATAGATTGAAGCTCAGGCGTATGGGGGACCATAGATTGAAGCTCAGACGTATGGGGGACCATAGATTGAAGCTCAGACGTATGGGGGACCATAGATTGAAGCTCAGACGTATGGGGGACCATAGATTGAAGCTCAGGCGTATAGGGGACCATAGATTGAAGCTCAGACGTATGGGGGACCATAGATTGAAGCTCAGACGTATGGGGGACCATAGATTGAAGCTCACACGTATGGGGGACCATAGATTGAAGCTCAGACGTATGGGGGACCATAGATTGAAGCTCACGCGTATTGGGGGACAATAGATTGAAGCTCAGACGTATGGGGGACAATAAATTGAAGCTCAGACGTATGGGGGACCATAGATTGGAGCTCAGACGTATGGGGGACCATAAATTGAAGCTCAGACGTATGGGGGACAATAGATTGAAGCTCAGGCGTATGGGGAACCATAGATTGAAGCTCAGACGTATGGGGGACCATAGATTGAAGCTCAGGCGTATGGGGGGCCATAGATTGAAGCTCAGACGTATGGGGGACCATAGATTGAAGCTCAGGCGTATGGGGGACCATAGATTGAAGCTCAGACGTATGGGGGACCATAGATTGAAGCTCAGGCGTATGGGGGACCATAGATTGAAGCTCAGACGTATGGGGGAACATAAATTGAAGCTCAGACGTATGGGGGACCATAGATTGAAGCTCAGACGTATGGGGGACCATAAATTGAAGCTCAGACGTATGGGAGACCATAGATTGAAGCTCAGGCGTATGGGGGACCATAGATTGAAGCTCAGACGTATGGGGAACCATAGATTGAACTCAGACGTATGGGGGACCATAGATTGAAGCTCAGACGTATGGGGGACCATAGATTGAAGCTCAGGCGTATGGGGGACCATAGATTGAAGCTCAGACGTATGGGGGACCATAGATTGAAGCTCAGGCGTATGGGGGACCATAGATTGAAGCTCAGGCGTATGGGGGACCATATATTTAAGCTCAGACGTATGGGGGACCATAGATTGAAGCTCAGACGTATGGGGGACCATAGATTGAAGCTCAGACGTATGGGGGACCATAGATTGAAGCTCAGACGAATGGGGACCATAGATTGAAGCTCAGGCGTATAGGGGACCATAGATTGAAGCTCAGACGTATGGGGGACCATAGATTGAAGCTCAGGCGTATGGGGGACAATAGATTGAAGCTCAGACGTATGGGGGACAATAGATTGAAGCTCAGACGTATGGGGGACCATAGATTGAAGCTCAGACGTATGGGGGACCATAAATTGAAGCTCAGACGTATGGGGGACCATAGATTGAAGCTCAGGCGTATGGGGGACCATAGATTGAAGCTCAGACGTATGGGGAGCCATAGATTGAAGCTCAGACGTATGGGGGACAATAGATTGAAGCTCAGACGTATGGGGGACCATAGATTGAAGCTCAGACGTATGGGGGACAATAGATTGAAGCTCAGGCGTATGGGGAACCATAGATTGAAGCTCAGACGTATGGGGGACCATAGATTAAAGCTAAGGCGTATGGGGGACCATAGATTGAAGCTCAGACGTATGGGGGACCATAGATTGAAGCTCAGACGTATGGGGGACCATAGATTGCAGCTCAGGCGTATGGGGGACAATAGATTGAAGCTCAGACGTATGGGGGACCATAGATTGAAACTCAGACGTATAAGGGACCATAGATTGAAGCTCAGACGTATGGGGGACCATAGATTGAAGCTCAGACGTATGGGGGACCATAGATTGAAGCTGAGACGTATGGGGGACCATAGATTGAAGCTCAGACGTATGGGGACCATAGATTGAAGCTCAGGCGTATGGGGGACCAAAGATTGAAGCTCAGACGTATGGAGAACCATAGATTGAAGCTCAGACGTATGGGGGACCATAGATTGAAGCTCAGACGTATGGGGGACCATAGATTGAAGCTCAGACGTATGGGGGACCATAGATTGAAGCTCAGGCGTATGGGGGACCATAGATCGGAGCTCAGTCGTATGGGGGACCATAGATTGAAGCTCAGGCGTATGGGGGACCATAGATTGAAGCTCAGACGTATTGGGGGACCATAGATTGAAGCTCAGACGTATGGGGGACCATAGATTGAAGCTCAGGCGTATGGGGGACCATAGATTGAAGCTCAGACGTATGGGGGACCATAGATTGAAGCTCAGGCGTACGGGGGACCATAAATTGAAGCTCAGACGTATGGGGGACCATAAATTGAAGCTCAGACGTATGGGGGACAATAGATTGAAGCTCAGACGTATGGGGGACCATAAATTGTAGCTCAGACGTATGGGGGACCATAGATTGAAGCTCAGACGTATGGGGGACCATAGATTGAAGCTCAGACGTATGGGGGACCATAGATTGAAGCTCAGACGTATGGGGGACAATAGATTGACGCTCAGGCGTATGGGGAACCATAGATTGAAGCTCAGACGTATGGGGGACAATAGATTGAACCTCAGGCGTATGGGGGACCATAGATTGAAGCTCAGGCGTATGGGGGACCATAGATTGAAGCTCAGACGTATGGGGGACAATAGATTGAAGCTCAGACCTATGGGGGAACATAGATTGAAGCTCAGGCGTATGGGGGACCATAGATTGAAGCCCAGACGTATGGGGGACCATAGATTGAAGCTCAGACGTATGGGGGACCATAGATTGAAGCTCAGACGTATGGGGGACCATAGATTGAAGCTCAGACGTATGGGGGACCATAGATTGAAGCTCAGACGTATGGGGGACCATAGATTGAATCTCAGGCGTATGGGGGTCCATAGATTAACGCTCAGTCGTATGGGTGACCATAAATTGAAGCTCAGACGTATGGGGGACCATAGATTGAAGCTCAGACGTATGGGGGACCATAAATTGAAGCTCAGACGTATGGGGGACCATAGATTGAAGCTCAGGCGTATGGGGGACCATAGATTGAAGCTCAGACGTATGGGGGACCATAGATTGATGCTCAGACGTATGGGGGACCATAGATTGAAGCTGAGACGTATGGGGGACCATAGATTGAAGCTCAGGCGTATGGGGGACAATAGATTGAAGCTCAGGCGTATGGGGGACCATAGATTGAAGCTCAGACGTATGGGGGACCATAGATTGAAGCTCAGGCGTATGGGGAACCATAGATTGAAGCTCAGACGTATGGGGGACCATAGATTGAAGCTCAGACGTATGGGGGACCATAGATTGAAGCTCAGGCCTATGGGGGACCATAGATTGAAGCTCAGACGTATGGGGGACCATAGATTGAAGCTCAGGCGTATGGGGGACCATAGATTGAAGCTCAGACGTATGGGGGACCATAAATTGAAGCTCAGACGTATGGGGGACCATAGATTGAAGCTTAGACGTATGGGGGACCATAGATTGAAGCTCAGACGTATGGGGGACCATAGATTGAAGCTCAGGCGTATGGGGGACCATAGATTGAAGCTCAGACGTATGGGGGACCATAGATTGAAGCTCAGGCGTATGGGGGACCATAGATTGAAGCTCAGACGTATGGGGGACCATAGATTGAAGCTCAGACGAGCACTAGCCATAAAAGTAATGATAGAGCAGAGACAGGCTAGTAACGTCTGTTTTGTGCGAAACAGACTGCAGGGAGAAGAGTTCCGTTCGAAATTCCATACAGATTCTCTAGTTCGAGATAAAGATCTCTGAGTTTAACAAGATACTTATTTAATTAAAAAATTGAACGTGAACGATAAAGATACGTTTGATGAAGAAGTTCAAAAGATATTTCCAAACTACATCTTTGCGTCTCAGCAGAGATGTAGTTTGAAAATATCTTTTGAACTATATATATATACAATACAATATTTTTGAACTATATATATATATACAATACAATATTTTTGAACTATATATATATATATATACAATACAATATTTTTGAACTATATATATATACAATACAATATTTTTGAACTATATATATACAGTGATGATCATATTTATTGGCACGGTAAAATAAAAGTTAAATTTTGTCTAATAAGTTCTAAAAAAGGGATTAAATTAAAGAAAATAACAAAGTATATTATGTATTTTTAACTGGCCTTTCCGATGCAGCAATCGGATTTTAGAAAAAATAAATAACAAAGGAACAACAAACATAATTGCAAAAAACCCTTGTTCAAAATTATTGGCACGATTTATTTAATAATCAATTGTATAGCCTTTGGCCTTGATTACCTTCCTCAGTCGCTTTTCATAGTTTACAACCAAGTTGTTGCACTCTTCAGTGGTAATTTTAGCCCACTCTTCCTGACAATAATCCTCCAATTGAATAAGATTCTTAGGCTTCCTTTGCATTACCCTCAATTTTAATGTTCTCCATAAATTTTCAATTGGATTAAGGTCTGGGCTTTGTGATGGCCACTCCAAAACATTAATATGATTGTCCTCAAGCCATTTCTTAGTCAGTTTAGCCGAATGCTTTGGGTCATTATCTTGCATGAACCACCAACGACGACCAAGTGAGAGCTCTTTAGCAGAGTCTTTCAGGTTTTCATCCAATATTTTAACATAATCTTCCTTTTTTATGCTACCTGTGACCTTAACAAGTCGCCCTGGTCCAGAGGCAGCAAAGGATCCCCAAAACATCAAACTGCCTCCACCGTGCTTCACTGTGGGTATGGTGTTCTTAGGCAGGAAAGCTTCGCCAGATTTTCTGTAAATATAAGACACTTTATTATGGCCAAATAACTCTATTTTCGTTTCGTCAGTCCATAGAACACGTTTCCAGAATGCAACATCTTTATCAATATGACGTTTTGCAAAGGCTAGCCTTGCTTTCAGGTGCATAGGCTTCAATAAGGGAGTCTTTCTCGGACGACATGCTTTTAAACCAGCTCTCTTCAAAACTCTACCAACTGTATGTCGAGATACATTCACTCCAGAGGTGCTCTGTTCATCAACAATCTCCCCAACAGAGATCCTTGGGTTTTGTTTTACTTGTCGAACAATTTTCCGTTCATCTCTTGGGGAAAGAATCCTTTTTCTCCCTCTACCCTCTAAACTCATAACGTGGCCTTGCAATTTGAACTTGTTTATTATGGCTCTAACAGTGGATTTGGGAAGGTTTAGCTTCTTTGAAATCTTATCATAGCCCTCCCCATTGGTATGGCATGCTACAACAAGCTTCCTGACGTCTTCGCTGTGTTCCTTAGTTTTAACCATGGCGATTGAAAATTATAATTTAGTCACTTATAATAGTTTAAATAAATCGCTATCTAAAAATTATCTGAAAAAAATTATTCACTGAATTAGCGTTAAACAAGCATAATATGGCTATAAAAAAGTTCAGAAAGCACGTAAACCGGAAATTGATTGATATTATACTGATACTAAAAGAAAAACAAAGCCGTACCAATAATTTTGAACAAGGATTATTTGCAATTATGTTTGTTGTTCCTTTGTTATTTATTTTTTCTAAAATCCGATTGCTGCATCGGAAAGGCCAGTTAAAAATACATAATATACTTTGTTATTTTCTTTAATTTAATCCCTTTTTTAGAATTTATTAGACAAAATTTAACTTTTATTTTACCGTGCCAATAAATATGATCATCACTGTATATACAATACAATATTTTTGAACTATATATATATATACAATACAATATTTTTGAACTATATATATATACAATACAATATTTTTTTAACTATATATATATACAATACAATATTTTTGAACTATATATATATACAATACAATATTTTTGAACTATATATATATATACAATACAATATTTTTGAACTATATATATATACAATACAATATTTTTGAACTATATATATATATACAATACAATATTTTTGAACTATATATATATATACAATACAATATTTTTGAACTATATATATATGCAATACAATATTTTTGAACTATATATATACAATACAATATTTTTGAACTATATATATATACAATACAATATTTTTGAATTATATATATATACTATACAATATTTTTTAACTATATATATATACTATACAATATTTTTGAACTATATATATATATATATTTATATATATATATATAATACAATATTTAAAAACTATACATACATATTTCAAAAGCGTACCAGTGGTTTATGGTTGATTCAACGCAATGAAACCACTGGCACACATTTGAAATATGTATATATAGTTCTGAAATATTGTATTATATATATATATATATATATATATATATATAAATATATATATATATATAGTTAAAAAATATTGTATTGTATATATATATAGTTAAAAAATATTGTATTGTATATATATATATATATATATATATATATATATATATATAGTTCTGAAATAAATATTGTATCTTCACCTCTCACATACACGATCGAGCACTTTATTACATTTTTTTCATCGCCTTCTGACACTATATATATATATGTACGCCGGTAAAAATAGCTGCTAAGAGGTCAAAATTGAAGACAATTGAGAATTTCGCAGGCGTAGACCGACTTAAAGTGCTTTGCACGCATGTGCAAATATACATTTATACGTTAAAGTCGGTTTTAAAGAGGAGAGTGGATTTTATCTTTGGACACTATTATTCAGGGCGTATCATTTAGATATGGCTCAAAGAAGACACTTTGCTATAATACTGAGCCCCAAAAGAATTAAACCACCGTTCAATATTTCCTCTTACACAACATCATATTACCTGGTACGTAATTTGGTTTTCAAGAGATGTTAAACGAAGCATGAGTATTTATATTTTATATGTTGGCTATTATTTCCCTTTGGTCTTCATCTGAGAAACTGGCATTCGGAAAGGTGAGAAAGCGCACAAAAAGGCCGACATCTTATTATTTACTGCAATAACGAGAAGAAAAATATCAATTCACTAATAAGTGACGACAGGTCGGTTGAGAATACACAGGTCTTAGATAAAAAAAAGCTTTGTTACTTATTAAGATAGAGAAACATAAGAGCAGCTTTGGGCGCTTTCTATAGATCTAACTACCTAGCCACCCGGCGTTGTCCGGTCGTAAAATACGTCTAAATATGATGTATAATTTATGCAGATTTTGTGTTTATTATTATAGAGACAATTCTCTGTATATAATTATATTGTACCCAATATATAGATGTGAGTTTAAAAGTGGAAAGATAAATAAAATATGACTTGGATGCCACCAGCTAAAAAACCTTATTCGTTTCCGTTTGGACCATCGTCAAACAGATAAGAAATGGATAAAAATAAACCGAAGTTAACGTATAAATGTAGATTTAAGCATGCGTACAAGATACTTTAAGTCGACTTATGCCTGACAAGTTCCAATTTTTTCAGTTTTGACCGCTTAGCAGCCATTTTTACTGGCGTATATATATATATATATATATATATAATATAAAGCTGAATGTCTGTGCGCGCGCACGCGCATGTGTGTGTGTCTGTCTGTCTGGTCACGAATAGGCTCCTATATGGTTGACTATTTTAAAAAAATGATTACATATAATGATAGAAGATGTATCGAGACACAGGAATGGGTATGTTTGATCTGGCAGAACGGCGGTTCAATAAAATTGTGGGGTCTGCGTTCGCGCCCGGCCTCTATAGAATGGAAATAGGCACAAACTTTAATAAAGACTTTTCATATCTATCTGCGTAAGTATACTTTGATTATTATGTTTCAGTTTGAAGAAATAGGGTATAATAAAATTATTTGATACTCCCAAATTCGAAGCTATCTCTTTACAACACTTCCTTTTGATAACCTATCATACTTTCATAAATTAGAGTCCATTTTCTGTAGGCTTTTTTTTGAACCCAGTCAATGACGGGTACTTTTGCTAGTATATATATATATATATATATATATATATATATATATATATATATAATCACTGCCCACAAAAATGAAATCATTGGACTCACCTCGTGCCGCTCTGCGATTTTGTGTCTCAGTTTGAAAAAAAAAAATGAAGACACCCAGATACCCAGACATGGTGAGTTTTATAAATTAGATTAGTATGAAGAAATTTTAGTTGGTACGTCTTGTTAATGACTGTCTTGATTAGTGTGGCCTGCGCCATGGGGGTGATTAAAGAGAAGCATGTGTCTAAGTGTATAATTGCGAAAGTTTAGCCTGTGCCTCGCATAAACGCTGAAAGGAGGTGACGGTGATGAAGAAGTTAACGACGCGGATTGACAACCAGTCTGTTAAAAATCACGACTCTCGTAAAAAGCAGGTCTGTTCAATGAAAACTGACTTCATGCACGTGGTACAATCAAACAATATCTCTCGAATAGTTATTTGATTGATAATGAATGCAACATCAAAAATATCATCATGAAACATTTTTAAAATTACATTAAAAGGGTTACGGTTCGATTTCTATTGGAACTGAACTTTATTTAATATATATTAAAAAAGAATCATGTATTTAAAATTACAGATATTTGAAGCATAAAAATCAATTGCTATCACAACCGAATTATGAATTTATGGAATGAACGAAAATAATTAAATAAACACATTAAAATTGTACAATAAATAATTAAAAAAATGAAAAACGAACAATAATTTTAAAATGAAACGAACGATAATTTTAAAAATGAAAAAGAACGATAATTTAAAAAATAAAAACAAACGATAATTTAAAAATCAAAATGAACCATAATTTAAAAGATGAAAACAAACGATAATTTTAAAATGAAACGGAACGATGATTTTAAAAATGAAAACGAATGATGATTTAAAAAATAAAAACGAACGATAATTTAAAAAAGAAAAACAAATGATAAGTTAAAAATCAAAACGAACCATAATTTAAAAAATAAAAAGAAACGATGATTTAAAAATTAAAACGAACCAAAAAAAGAAAAGAAACGACCCATAATTTAAAAAACAAAAACAAATGATAATTTTACGAATAAAAACGACCAATAATTTTAAAAAATGAAAACGAACCATAATTTAAAAAATAAAAACAAACCATAATTTAAAAAAATAAAAACGAACGATAATTTAAAAAAAAATAAAAACAAATGATAATTTTACGAATAAAAACGAACAATAATTTAAAAAATAAAAACAAACGATAATCGATAATTATAAAAATAAAAACGAACGATAATTTAAAAAATAAAAACGAGTGATAATTTAAAAATGAAAACGAACGTTGATTTTAAAAATTGAAACGAACAATAATTTTACGAATGAAAACGAACAATTTAATTAAAAACATGAAATACATAAATTTAAATAAAAAGGAGCGATAAATATATTTTTTACTTGAAACGATAGACGCGTAATTTTAATTGGAAACGGACGATAATTTAAAATAAAAGCGTACAATAATTAAATTTTAATAGAAACGGATAACACAAAAATGTAAATGGAAACGAACGATTTTTAAACGCCAAATAAGTAAGGGTAAGTTTTAAAATGAAAACGGGTGTTAAATAATTTGTAAATAATAACAGACGCTAAATAATTTTTACAATGAAAGTAATAATAAATAAGATTAAATAAAAATAAATAATAAATTACAAAAAAAAAAAAATTAAATTCATACAAAAATTCAGAAAATCTCTACTACATAAAACGAAATTTGTCTTGTGTTCGTTCCCTATAGATTCCGCAACGGTTGGGCCTATTTTTATGAAATTTCACACATATGAACTTTATGTGTAAATTTTATTAGATAGTTTTTGTCCCCGAATGTCTTCGATAAGTATCGATAATCGATAATCAAAAAAATCAGATGAAAAAGAACAGGCGATTTTGAGCAAAGATTTTACCTTATAAAGGTCAACATCACAAGTGTATTTGAGAACTTTTATTATCACACAAGCTAAAAAGCCCTATTAATAAAATCAACAGTAGGTTCTTTGATATTCAACGCAGATTAAAAAAAGCACTGCGTTGAATTGGCTAACTAAACTTACATTTTGAGTTTAAACTGTTACAACGCTTTTATCACGGAGAAAAAAACCTTCATATTACAGTTCACTAGCGACCTCGCATATCTCCTGACCTGGAAATCACCGTTGAAAAAAACCGCACGGATCTTGTTTTTCTTAGTGGCATCATGCCACAGGGGAAGAGAGAGAGAGAGAGAGAGAGAGAGAGAGAGAAAGAGAGAGAGAGAGAGAGAGAGAGAGAGAGAGAACGTTCCCAACATGAAGAAAACGCGATGACGTCGAAAAGTTTGATTTATAAACAAATGTTTATTACAAACATTTGCGTTGAATTGGCTTATTAAACTTACAACACACACACACACACACACACACACACACACACACACACACACACACACACACACACACACACACACACACACACATATATATATATAAATAATAAAGTCGGTCAAATTAGCTCATATGCGCAGATCACCATATAATGATTAGATCACGTTAACAAACGTTAAAAACATTTTTTAAAAATAAATGTTTAAATTTGAACAGTATTTCTCGCAGTTAACGGTGACTGAATAGATTGGGTCCTTGCTAATCGAGTTAGAGATGGCTTCTGTTGCCAGGTTCGAATCTTTTGACCGGTGTTGCACTGATGATTCCCGAAAAGATGACACACTAGTGTCTGTAAGTATTTAATAATTATTATAGTAAATCTCTCTCTCTCTCTCTCTCTCTCTCTCTCTCTCTCTCTCTGTATATATATATATATATATATCTGTAATCGAGCATGCATATATATAGTGGCACAAACTAAAAACAAAAAAGAGAGAATAACTTCATGTTTGTATTTCTTTCGGATATAACAATTATTTCGACATAAATAAGACAATTTAAAATTTTATATCATTTACAAATTCTCATATTTACATCTCATCAGATATGATTGAAAAAGAATACAAAATTCGCATCTGGACATATTTTGCTTTTCATTAAAAACTACATCGAGCGGTGATTTAACATGTCAACCGTCTGTGTTGAAGAAATTTATATGGGCTTTATTTTCGTATATTTGCTCTTAATTACGGCGAGAATATTTAAATTTGGACTATTTTTAAATCGGACAATAATGGTTTATTACTTTTTATTTATTGTTTCTATTGTTTCCTTTAAATAATAAGTTATTCCTTCTTGTTTTTGGTTTTGCATCTCTCTCTCTCTCCCTCTCTCTCTCTCTCTCTCTCTCTCTCTCTCTATATATATATATATATATACATATGTATACATATATACACACATATATATATGCATATATATATATGTGTGTATATATACTAGCAAACTGAGACATAAAATCGCAGAGCGGCACGAGATGAGTCCCAAGTTTCATCCTGTGTAATCAGTCTTTTGAAAAACTTTGACTCATCTTCTTGGCACATCTCCAAATTCATCCTCGAGCACTCGACGCGTTCTCGCTTCTGGAATGGTGTGAGCAACCTGGGAATCCATCTGGTAAACACCTTATGCATATGCAAATGGTCATGAATGATAGTTTCCACAGACCCTGTACTAATCTTGACATCTGGGGCTATTTGACGAATAGTAATGCGCCGATCTTCCAAAATGGCAGCCTCAACTTGACGGACAGATGCCTCATCAATGGCAAAAGGGGGCTGACCAGGTCTGGGAGCTTTTTCCACAGACTTCCGGCCATGTTTGAATTCACGATACAAGCGTTTTACAAGGTCATATGATGGGGCATTATCACCATAAGTTTCTTTCATTTCATCAAAAGTCTCCTGTGGTGTGCGTCCTTTCAAATACAAAAATCGGATCACTGCTCGACATTCAACAGGCTCCATTTCACACCTGACTCAGTTCAAACACCTGTAACACAGAAACCACAATGAGTTCAGAGCTGTAATTTGCCACATAACCCGTAAAGATATAAATCATTGCACATGCAAAATTTCAGCCAGATCAGACAACTGGAAGTGGGTCAGGGGCATTACTTATTGCACGCCCCTCGTATATAGGGGGAAATAAAAGAATTCAAAACTGTAAATTAAGATTTATAATTCAAATTCATTATTCGACAGAATACTCCAAAAACAATTTTGAAAGTCCTTATTTTGCGGAGTTTCAAAGAAGGTTACTCTTTCTATTCTTCTCAGCAGAGGACAGAAAGAAATCAGCGAATTATTTGTGTAGCAATGCTAGAATTTGATGGTTGATGAATTAGATGAAACAACAATTTATGATATTTGGGCTCTACATTTATTGCTTTTGCATTGAGCTTTTTATTTGATTGGGATTAATTCATTAATATATAATATTAATATATATATTAAATGGAAGTTTACCTCTGATTATAGCAAGTAAACATTTCTTTTCCGCAGTATCGATAGTATAGTAATATATATATATATATATATATATATATATATATATATATATATATATATATATATATATATATGGTGCGTTGAGATATGTTTAAAAAAATCCATAAAGTGTTATATACTCTAACACAAGAATACGATACGTAAATACCGTTGAGTTTATTTTAAAACTATGCGTGAAATTTTCCAGTGACATACCATGCTTCCATTGACATGCATTCATGGTTTACGTTACATATTCCAGAGAGAGTAAAGGTCTATCTATGTCAATGAAACCATGGTACATCCGTGGAATATGTAAGGTATAGTTCGAAATAAATAAAAAAAAATGAGTATACATCTGCAGAAAATGATGAGGCAAATTGCGCATTCAGCCTGATGATTTTCCGCAGGAGTGAAACATGTTCACCTATACGTAGCTTACTTGCCATATGCATATTTTCATATTACGATTAAGCGTCACTAACATATTAATCCTTTTTGAAGTAAATACTGATAATATCCATACAAGTATTATATCACATAACTATATATATATATATATATATATATATATATATATATATATATATATATATATATATATATATATATATATAGTAATCAACATACAGTCATGTTTCGTTGTATCAGAACTCATCAGTGCCGCTAGACTAGCATCTCTCCCAAGCCAAAGATTTAACCTTGAACCGTCGTGTTGACAGTCGGCAGTTCTCCCACTCGACAACGGAAGCGATGATCGCAAATAACCTGTCCAAATATTTAAACAAACATCCGTCCACCACTCATTCAGTGCTCAAACCGCCTGTTTGTAAACAAACAAAAGCTCTACTCACTATTGCGTATTGAGCTTTTTTATTTGCTAAAAATGCTCAATACGCAATAGAGAGTAGAGCTTATTATGAAAGAAAAAAAATTAAAATTTAAGTTGAAATTTACAATCAAAATTTATTGTTCGACTGAATCCTCCAAAAAACAATTTACAAATACCTTATTCCACGGAGTTTCAAAGAATGCTATTCTTGTTATTCTTCTCATCAGAAGACAGAAAGAAATCTGCTGATGGTCATATAATTTGCTGATTCCTTTTTGTTCTTCTCAATCAAACAATAAATGTTGATTGTAAATTTTAACTTACAGGTTTAATTTTCTTTCCTTTTTATATTTATGCATAAGTATATATATATATATATATATATATATATATATATATATATATATATGTGTGTGTGTGTGTGTGTGTGTTGAAAATATATTGAGCACTGTTGAAGTAATTACTGAAAACAGATGCATAACATTTTAAGTAGATAAATAATAATAATAATAATAATAATAATAATAATAATAATAATAATAATAATAATAATATACAAACGGATAAACCCATCCAAGCATGGAAACGAAAATAGTTAACAAGAAGGACAATACCGCCAGATTGTAGATTTTGCCGTTCCAGCAGACCACAGAGTGAAGATAAAGGAGACAGAGAAGCGAATCAAATACACGGAACTGACCAGAGAGCTCAAAAGGATATGGAAGATGAAGAAAGTAAAGGTAACATTACTAATGCTAGTGGCACTAGGAACTTTGAAAAAAGAATGGGAGAGATTGGAATCAGAGGGATGACTGAGAAGATACAACATATAACAATAATGAAAACAGCTTAAATATTAAGGAAACCCTTTGAATGCGGAGACTAATACGCATGAGACAAAGGCAGAAGCCGGACACGCACGAACTGCTACAGATCTAAAAAGCAAAGAAACATTACATACAATCATAAAAACTGAAATGGTATAATTGTACGGTACATCCATGCGCCCCTGCGTTCCGGCGACTCCATTTTGTGTCTATGTATGTCATTATAAATTAACACTACACTAAATAAGTAAGGAGAGTCAAGGAGGATAGAAAGACCGAGAAGAGACAGCACTAGCCAGACCTCCGCTGGATGAGTGCAAAAAGAACTGGGATTTTGGGGACGCTTATTGCCACTCAATTTTCAATGAAGACCAATGGTCGCTGCCAGAAATCAATGGTAAGCGGCTGTTGTGATAACGCAAATTCTTTTGCAAAGATTATCGAAAGCGGTGGGTAATACTGGAAATCTGGGAAGACTTATTGTCACTCAAACCCCAGAGAACACCACAAGTTGTTCTCAAAGAAAAATCTTTGATGGTGGCCTGTGTGACTACTCCAAGTGAGTAAATATTTATTGATCTACTTATTTGAAAAATTTACAGAAGGTCAGATAAACATGGTCACCGTCGGTTTCAATTGCGATATAAGTGGACCAATTTATGGTCGCAAAATTGGTCCCTTTATTTGAAACCGACGGTACTCCATGTTTTTCTTATCTTCTGTAAAATTTTGAAATAAATATTATATTCTTACATTAAATTCTACTTTATAATTGAGCACTTTATTAAAGTCCTTTCCCAAAAACACCACACAGTATATATATATATGTGTGTATGTGTGTGTGTGTGTGTGTGTGTGTGTGTCCGAACGTTTGTGTTTGTGTGTGTGTTACAAATTTAAATCTCTACATAGCTAATAGTCGAAATGGGGATGCCCAAAGCGTTTCAGGCAACGTTTCGCGGAATTTATCTTGTCGATAATGGCGTCGTGTCAGGAAGTGTCAGTGTCAGAACTCAAGTATGACAAATTCCCTGTTGCTGACGGAAGAGAGTCGAGTTGGATGTGATCGGCATTATTATCTGCAGCCTCTTCAACCTATTAACACTAATCGACGAGTCGCGACGAGGCAAATAAAATACACGCCAAGGACAAGTTTGCGATAACCAGCCAACGACATCCCGGTACGCTGGTCGCGGGTGGGCGAGGAGAAGTGAGATTTCGCCTCGTTATTAATAACGAACCGGCACAGACAGCCTGGAGCAATCTTTCTCAATCTGTGCTCCGAGTTTCTCGGGGAACCTGTCTTACGATTCGAAGAGACGTCCTCGACAATCAGTCCTACAGTCACTTTGTTGCCATTTGGCTAAGAAATAGTTTTGTTCAGTCATAGGAGGTCATCCTTCCCAGGCTTTACTGTATCTATTTTCTACATTTGAGAAGGGGTTTGTTTATTGGTAATCGTCTAAGTCGACCCTATCGAGGAATGCCGAGGGGGCTACTCAGGCATTTTTTTAAGTATGCCAACATGCGTTTCTGATAATGCACTGGCTTTTCAAAATCTTAGCTGACATTATGTCTAACCTGTCCCGGAGAGAAGATAAATATCTATATTGTATTCTTCTTTGTCTGCCTGTCTGTCTGTCTGTCTGTTTCACTTTTTCTCCGAAACTACTGAACCGATTTGGCTGAAATTTTGTATGGTCATTTGTTAAGTGAATGCAGCGAATTAATTATAATATTAGCCGTTCGATTGCACAGTTAGCCTTGCTAGGTATTAATAGATATTAGTATTTAATGCAATGAGCACAAAATTAGCTATATTCAATCATCAATTTGGCATAAAACACTCATTTTAAGTCAACGAGCTATAAATTGTACACGTTTTTATAGTACTGGATGTTTTGCATGTTAGAATGATTTCTTTGTATCTATATATTACATGATTGCAAAATTCATCACTTTATAGTTTAACCTCTCTGTATATCTCCTTTTCTCTCCCGCGAGATTCGAAACCAGGTCCCCACTGAATGGGTCAGAGGTTCTATAAATGGGCCACGATCCCCGCTAGAGGTAGGAGAGATATATCGCACTAATAAATGTGGCCATTTATTTTTTAATATTCTACATTTTTTTTTTGCGATGCTGATAATTGGTTGTATTTATTTATTTTACGGAAAAGCATTTACCTTAATGCTAGGCGAGAATCACTGTGACCTTTATCTATGTGATTCCCTCATGGAAGTGTATATATTTATAAAATACAATTATCAAGAAATACGCGACACACGCAAACACACACACACGCAAACACACACACACACACGCAAACACACACACACACACGGCGTATAAGACGACCGTCAGATCAAACGAAGTACAAAATTGGAGAAAATTTTAATAATTTATCATATATCGATTGTATAAGACAACTGCTTAACCCGGCATCTTATGAACTATTAGCTTTTAAAGATGATTTTTTAACTTTAAAGGTTGTCTTATACGCTGAAATATACGGTGTATATATATATATATATATATATATATATATATATATATATATATATATATATATATATGTGTGTGTGTGTGTGTGTGTTTGTGTATGTGTGTGTGTTTGCGTATGTGTGTGTGTTTGTGGGTTTCAACTTTTATTTATACCAATCCTTTAATTTATGAAGCTCAATATAACTACAGAGCATATACAAATAAATGACAAAAAGTCTACATTCCACTTTCAAGATATTGCCCCCCTTACCGTTTATTTCTTTAAGCATGTTAAAATGTTTAATTCTTGACAGCATCTGTTCGCAGCGTAAGGTCGGAATAAATAAAAAAAAAATTGACATAATAACCGCATAAATGATTCTGCACTACGAAACAGCTGCTGCCAAGAATTGGACATTTTAACATGCTTAAAGAAATAAACGGAAAGATTGACAATATTTTGAAATTTGGAATATAGAACTTTTGTCATATATATAGAGCCATGGTCAAAATTATTGAGCAGCTATAAAAAAAAAAACTTAGATAATAGTTTAAACCTACGCCATTTTAAGGTTTAGAATCGTATAAGTGAACAGTTGAGAGCAAATGTAAAATATTTAACAGTAGATTGTAGTATTTATTTGCTTTAAAGCCTCTTTAAAAAGTTTTAGCTGAGTTTCATCCTAAATTTATTTCAATGTTCAAAATGATTCATTGTCATACTAAAGGTTGTTTCTTATTTTTCAGATAATATTTGATTCTTGCAAGTGATATGGTAGTATATTTAATTGAAAATGCCTCCAAAGACGCAGCTTTCAGAGTTTTAAAGGGCACAAGGAAATAAAGTCTTTCCATGGCAGATGCTTGTCTGAACTCCAATCTCTGGTCCCCCCTCGCCAATCTTTCACGAAAACCACCCGTCTAGCTGAATCCACTGTGAAAAATTTCCCCCACTCTATATCTGTGCCTAAATCAAAACGCGGATTCCATGAACAAAGCTTCTTTCTTAGAACTGCACGCCTGTAGAACTCAGTTCCGTCTGCCTGCTTCCCTCCGGACTACAACTTGGATGTCTTCAAGTCCAATGTTAACAAATTCCTAATGAACCGCCCCCTTAAGTAAACACTTCAGCAAATCTCAACACTAACGTAATGTACTTGCAATAACCCTTATCCCTGAGTGGCTTCCGGGCCTTGATAAGTGGTGATCACTGTGTAAAATAAAAAAAATAAAAATAAAACAGAAAAAAGACAAGACCATAAAAGTTTACAACCGCCGGGATTAAAAGGATGCAAAGAAAGGAAGAAGCCATACTTGTTTCAGGTCAGAAAAAAACGATTGACATTTGCAAAAAAAAAAAACAAAACAAAAAACAAACAAACAGAAAAAACAAACACCCCCCCCCAAAAAAAAAAAAAAAATTGAACGCCTGATGATTGGGCTAAAATTGTTTGGTCTGACGAAAGTAACTTTGAGGTAAGTTAACAGCTTCTATTTCCTAAACTTTTAAAGGAATAATTTAAATATTTATGTGAATATACATCCATAACATCTATTCAAAAATTGTATCAAATTCTCATTTTTTCATTAGAATTTTGATACCCTTGGAGTAGCTTATGTTCGTCGTAGGAAAGGAGAGATATTTCCTCCTGATAGTGTAGTTCCAACTGTCAAATTTGGAGAAGGAAGCGTAATGGTTTGGGGCTGCATGGCTTATTCAGGCACTGGACTGTCGTACATATGTTAGGGCAGAATGAACTCCACAATTTGTACTAACATGTTGGACCAGGCTTGGCTAAAATCTGAAATAATAAGAACCTTACAAGTGATGTAATCTCCCAACAAGACAACGCATCATGCTATACATCACACACACATTCTTACTTTTATAGATATACAGATTGTATTTTATTTATTTATTTTTAAACTTAATTTATATTTGGTTAACTTTTAATTTTTTTTTTTTCTGCGCTCTTTTTAAGGCGGATGATATAATTACAGTCAACTATTTAAAGGGAGACAATTTTTATCGTAATGATTAAAGGGAGATAATTTATCCTAATGATTAATAAACACATATATGCGTTATTAATCACATTTTCAGACTTTGTATTGACGCTCCAAGTCTTTTTTTTTATTGGTCAATTATGGTAAGCAATGCAAACATTCAAGAGTTCATTTGCCTATTCCCTTACTAAATGTTTTTTTTCAAACGTATTTCTGAACTTCTTGAGAGGCGGAATAGAGACTTTGATTATTGAATGATTTAAAATGTTCTGGACAACGTCGTCGGCGCCGACTTAACACTTGTTGTATGATCTCCAGAAATAATTAAACTTTCATTGTGATTTTTAAGTAAAAAGTATAGACAATTAGTTTACGAAAATCTTGAAAAACGTTTAGAATTTTTTTCGAATTAAAACAACAAACAAATTATATTTACTTTTAAACGTACTCATTCCCTACAAAAAAAGGAAGAATGAGATTCGAATATTTGTAACTACAATTTAAAAAAAAGAAGAGACGAAGACCAAATACGCAGCAAATAGATATTACCAAATCTAAGATAAATTACTTTTCTACCTAGCTTGATCAGTTTATCTTTGTTAAAAGCTATTTTAATACACGAAAAAAACCTAGTCTCAACTGCCTCGTCTTTGTTCAATATACAATGTTTTAAAGCACGATTATTAACCAATATCAACGTTAAAAAATAACAAATTTAATAATATAATACATAATAATACATAATAATACATAACTAGCGGGACCTGTGGAAATTCCACAGACCACTGATTCAATGATGTTGGCATGTTGGATATTCAGTGTAAATGGAGACGCTCTAATATTATTGAAACTATTTTGTTAAAACCGCAAAAGTATTTATCCAAGCTAGCAGGGAAAGCCCGGCGTAGCCAGGACGTAAAATACGCTTAAATATGATATTTTAATTCTTGCAGATTTCCTATATATTATTATAGAGTTAATGTTTTATCGATTTTTATAAATTATAAAGTTGCAATTTCCAAAATAAAAAAAACATATCTATATGATTTTTATACTTTTTTTTCAATTACATTTTCACCCCAAACAAGGCACATTGCCACTTTGGTGTAGGGGGCTACTATCAGGGGTAACATCTACTGGGGTACTATGTAGGGATTTGGGCAGCAAGGTGTCTGTTCTCGTTACACTTGAACTTCTGCACGTCAGTACAGTTGGGGAAGCAGGGATCCGGAATGGAATTCCAAAGTCTAGCGGTTCTGGGGAAGAAACTACTGGAATAGAAAGATCTTTTACATCTAGGGATCTTTACTGTGTGGGGGTGGGAATTTGCTTCCTGTCGGGTTTGTTGAGGATGTTTACGTCGTGGGGGCACAAGTGCTTGCAGTTCGTCAGAGCATTCTCCATTAAGATACTTGTAGAATAGGCAGAGGGATGCGACATTTCGTCGATGGGACAGAGGCTGAAGCTTAGATGCCAGTTCAGGGCCTATCAGATTGGTGACTCTCTTTTGAACCTTGTCTAGGAACGAGAGACTAGTAGCAGATGTACCAGCCCAAATATGACAGCAATACTCCATACATGGGCGAATGGTGGCCTTGTAGAGGTACAGGATACTTTGGGGTGTTAGTAATTTTCTAGCACGGTAGAAAGAGCCTACCTTCTTTGCAGCGGCCCTGGCAATGCTTTCAATGTAATTGCTCCAACTCATGTTTCCTTTGAACGTTAGGCCAAGGAGTTTGAAATATGTACTCTCAGATAAAGTGCCGTTGGCTATTGCTATTGGTGGTAGAGAAGGTTTCTTGTATTTATTGAAGGAAACTAGTTTAGTCTTGGCAGCATTGAACGTGACCATCCATTTTTGTCCCCATCTCGAATATATATATATATATATTGTGTATATTAAGGCAGCATTTTCTCATTTAGACAAATATTATTGAATAGCACGGAATTATTCTGTTTTAAAATTTTCCTTTTTCTCTTCTCCAATCTCCGAATAGTCCTTTTTTTTTGTTCTTCTCGAAATTGTATATATTGGATCCATAATCGCGAGCGCTTTCGACAGAAATACTTCTATCATCCTCAGGCACATTGTAGAAATTAATGTAGAAATATATATATATATATATATATATATATATATATATATATATATATATATATATATATATATATAGATAGATAGATAGATATATAAAATAGTTGACTTAAGTGTTATCAGCTATGATCGAAACTGAAACCAAAACTTATGAAGAATTCTTGTTAAAATTATTTTTTGCAAGAAATGGAAGTATATAACAATTAAACGACCCGGATGTAAGCATGATACAGAAATATGGATATATAGATAATAATGCATTAATAATACATAGCAAATGCTGAATAAACTTTGACACTGATGACCATGTTACTATATATTATTATACTACATCTTAGTTGATCCAAGTTTGTTCCTCTTCGACCTTTTTTTCAATGTAATTGTACACATGCTATACAAATAATCTCCAATATAAGGATTGAGTTATGTTATTTAAAAGTCAATTAAACTGTTCTAATTCGTCGTAATGTGAACTATTAGGTTCATGCAAACATAATATCGCTTTTTATATATACAGGGTGGTCAAAAAGTCAGGTAACATTTTAAAGAAAAACGATATTAGCAATACACGTATATTTAAGTACCATACATTGAAATATAAAATGAAACAAACATGAAATATGTTTATTTTATTAATTGTCGTCCATTTCTCTCTATCAATCGCTGGAAGCGATTAACCACTGATTGTGTAACACGTGTAATTACCTGACTTTTTGACCACCCTGTATATATATGTAGTTGAACGTCAAAAAACGCCATTATTTTAGCACCAACCTAATAACTCAAGAGAAAAAGAAAGGTTACTCATTATATGTATGTTCTTTATTTTATGATAATGAAAAGTATAGAAATTAAAATAAATTAGAAATGATAATAAGATATTCACAGTTTCAGGCAGAGGTGCAGATAGTCTGTATTCATTTCTGGAAAAGTCTACAAGCACAATCGCGTTGACAAACCAGTTCTCGTTAGATCACCGAAGTTAAGCAACGTTGAGCCTGGTTAGTACCAGATAGACGAACATTTGTGAATTCTAGGCGCTGTATGTGCTCTCCGTTTATCTCGGCATTTGTTTGCAGTCGTCCTGTACAGGATGATGCTGATATCTATATAATTATAAAATGCAAATGACCTTGTAACGGGTGATGTAACCCACTTTCTGGTTTACGACATCCGGTTGCGCATGCGCGCATAAACATTAACCCATAACAACGTAAACAAATAAACACAAATCGCTTCTTTTGCAGATTTTGACCTACGCACTGAAATATTAACGTTATTATTTCGAAATTATTATTTAACATTGGAAGAGTGGGGGTGTTTTGCAACTATTCTTTATTACAACTATACTGTCGCTATTTTCTTACAACTAAACAACTTTAACCCGTTGACAAACATTAGAACAATTGTAGTAAAGCCAAAACTACTACTACTACTACTACTACTACTACTACTACTACTACTCTCTATCCGTCCCTTTTCCTTCCTTCTTTTTATTTTTTGTTTACATTTCTAGATACAAAATAGTTGTGTGAGAACGGTGAATGTGTTCACACATTCACTAATCTGTTTCAATATTACTTTTATTTTATTTTATTTATTTAGGCTTTATTTTTTTGCTTCAGGTTTTATTAATTATTTTTTTTTTTTAATTTGAAGTTTCTATAACTTGGTTGAAGGACTCCAATATGGGGTTTTCATTCTTATATTTCTCATTGGTAGGTTCATGTGCGTTTTTGCTGCTAAATGACTTTCGTCGGCGTTCGATACGTAGGAAAATCATGTTTAATTTTCGATTTTTGAGCGATTATTCGGAAAAATAGGTAACTTTACGCGAATAGGGAGGATTTTTTTTTCATGTTTGAATGATCCGTCCGTGATTTTTAATTTATTATACTTTCATAGAAATTTTTCTGTTATATCAAAAAAATATTTTTTTTCTTTACGTCACAAGTGTCACGCTCATACATGAATTCCATAGTTAATATAACATACTGACACAACGGGTCACAGGTAGTCTAGTATATGTATATATATTGAGAGCAAGTCATTATTTAAGCACGTCTGATTGAACACGACGGAGTTCCTCTTTTCTCCGATTTTGTTAGATATCTTATCAATTCGCTGAGCGGTCTTTTTTATTTCAGCTGACATGTTGTATATTATGGCGCCCAGTAGCTGTTGTTCGGCCATATTCTTCTCAAGCGCTTTCTATCGGTACATCCGATCGTCGTCATGGACGATTTTTGTTGTAGTTTTCTTTTTCTTTATTGAAGCTTGGTGTATTTATAGTTAATTTTTTTGTTTTGTTTGGTTTTTCTTTACGTCACAAGTTTCACGCTCATACGTGAATTCCATAGCTAATATAACATACTAACCCAACGGGTCACAGGTAGTCTAGTATATATATATATATATATATATATATATATATATATATATATATATTGGTTTCTTTCTTCTTATCTATTTACCTTTTTGGTAGCAAAGATACTTTAGCTTTTATGCATTTTTATTCTAGTAGGATTTATATATTTATATGCTAGTTAACATGTCGCAGAATAGATCTTGTAATCCTGTTAAATTTACTTGTATATATTATTAATAGTTTATTTTTTATTCTCACGAGAATGAAATGCTGAATATTCTGTGTAGCTTAATTGCCATATATATTTTTATAACTTACTACCTAGCTCTACCGGTCCTGGATATGACCTTAAACTATATCCGATGGTGAGGGCCCCAGCTTGCAGGCCTTAGGGAGTGTGGAGCCACCCTTTAATTGCCATTGCTCCTAGGTCCACTCTGACCTGGAGTGGTTGCACCTGTTAGGGTCCCAACTATGGGTTAAATAGAATACGACTTAAAAAACAAATATACTATATTAAAAAATCGTTCTTCAAGATCCCCAGATTCGGCATTAAATAACCTGAAAAGGGTTGATATACCGTAAAACAAAACAACCAACCAACCAACCAACCTAGCTCTACCTATGTATTGAGCACTGTTGAAGTAAATACTGAAAATTTACGCATAAAATTATATTTTCCTATATATATGTGATAAAGTTAAGCAGTCATATGTGTGTGTGTGTGTGTGTGTGTGTGTGTGTGTGTGTGTGTGCGTGCGTGCGACTCCCACATTGTTATCCTAAAATTGTCTTGACTGATCTAATTCAGTTCCAGGGGAATAAAATCGAGAGCCGCCGTCTAAATGGCATCGTTATTTTGCGTCTTTAACATATTTAACATTTACCAAGAGAAAAACACAACTAAATAAAATCAAGCACTGTAGGAAATGTCAGATACATTCTTAAAAACCGCTTAACCTCTTGAGCGATGACAATGGTAACACTTGACGTCGTTTATTTGTCAAGCCACTCAAGTGAAGGCACATAACGACATAACGATAAAGGCCGAAAAGATCGAAAAATAAGTTCAATTTTACATCTCAACACCGCGCCATTCTCTCTCCCCTCTCTCAATATACGCCTCTTCGCTCAGTTTATCATATACATAAAAAGTTGTTTGTTTTTCTTACTCTCTCCTTCCATCTGCTTATCTTTCTATTCTTCTATGTATGTATGTATGTATGTATGTATGTATGTATGTATGTATGTATGTATGTATGTATGTATGTAAACGGCATAATAACGTTGACGCACCAGTTCTCGTCAGATCCTCGAAGTTAAGAAACGTTGAGCCTGGCTAGTACTAGATGGGTGAATCCACTGTGAAAAATTTCCCCCACTCTTTATCTCTGCCTAAATCAAAACGTGGATTCCATGAACAAAGCTTCTTTTTTAGAACTGCACGCCTGTGGAACTCTGTTCCGTCTGCCTGCTTCCCACCTGACTACAACTTGGATGTCTTCAAGTCCAACGTAAACCAATTCCTAATGAACCGCCCCCTTAAGTAAACACTTCATCAAATCTCTACACTAACGTACTGTACTTGCAAATACCCTTATCCCTGAGTGGCTTCCGGGCCTTGATAAGTGGTGACCACCGTGTAAAAAAAAAAAAAAAGGTGGGTGACCATTTGGGAATTCTAGGTGCTGTATTTGCTTATTTCTTATCTCGGCATTTGTTTCCAGTCGCCCTGGATCTCCACTTGCCACTAGTATTCAACAATGTCGACTCAAGAGAGGAGTTGTTGGAGATTGCACTATTCTTGCCACAAAAATTTCCCGCGCAGCCACAGTGGGTATCCATAGTCTGTCAAGACTGAATGAATCCATATTTTATGCATGCATGTATGTATGTATGTATGTCAGGTCATGTCATATGCTACTGGTACCATGTAACCCAGTACTACCTGCCTCATGGTCGGGTCACCGGCGACTAAACTGGTTCCCCCACCAGACTTGTTTGGTGAGGAGGGCGACTAGTCTCCCTGGAGGATTAAAAACAAGACCTTCAAAAGGGCGAATGAACTCTTTTTCTGGGTCAATGGCCAACTAGCACCGTGTATATTTGTGTGTGTGTGTGTGTGTATATGTGTATTGGGGTGGAGAGGGCTCCCATAAGCCGTGGTGAAGGCAACCTTTCTAGGAGAAGCAAATCTCTGATTTAAAAACCATAAAGCGGGAGACCAGTACCCGCATTAAGCTGGTCTGCAGTTTAATTTGTTGCTGGCTATCTTGCTCTTGCTTGTTGCTGGATCTCAACATTTTGAACCGAGAGAGAGACTTAGCTGTCGTACAAAGCTAAGACTCTGTAACATCATCTTTGTATAGATACTCCCTCAGGCATTTGGGCTCATGGATTTTAAATGTCTGAGGGAGTGGCACTCGTCTGACAAGACGTTGCAATCATCATGTATGTATGTATATATTATGTATGTACAGGATGGATCTATAAAAATGTCGCCTTAAAAACATCACTACAGCTTTATCGTAAACCTTTTATTGAAAAATCAATTCAGGTAACTTAATCATGTAGTAGCGCTGATATCTATTCAATGCACCTCTCTTCAACCACAATCACTGCCTCGATACGGGCCCGGAACTGGGAGCATGCCGTTTCTGGAAACTCCGGCGGAGGCTCGGCGAATACTCGGCAGATTGGTGGCGATCAAGTTGGCTTTAGCGTTGTTTGAGGTTATGTTACTGATGCTCTCGGCGTATGACCAAGCGATGTAGTCCGGCAGGTTCAGGACAGGGGAGGAGGAGGAGGGTAGTGAGAAAGTCGTAGCACTCCTTCTGAAGCCAAGCCTGGGTATCTTTGGACTTGTGAGCTGGCGCCGAGTCTTGCTGCCACTGTTAGGGTCTGTCAGCGGCCACTTGATAGCACCAGAAGATCACCACAGTCATCAGCACATCCATCTACACTTTGGTGTTGGCTTTCAAGCAGACTTTGATGATTTGAGGCAGCATGATGTGGTCATCACTTGAAACCACACTAAATACCATAACCGTGGAAGCTTTGTTTTCATCACCTTGGGCACGTCAGTTGTGGCAATTCAGCGATACATTTTGAGGGTGCTGGTAATGGTCCCGTTGTCATAACTTTGATCGGTAGAGGCCATAAGTTTACATCGGCTAATCTCCGATCTTGCTTGTGAACATTGTGTCAGTTTCAGCATGATAGAAGGCTCCTATCGCTCTTGTAATTTGTACACAACTGGCCAACTAATAGATGGTCTGTAACAAAGAAAACCGGTTTTCATCAAACGGAAATGGAATCATGTCGTCTTTTCTAGGGTAACAATTTTTTCGTTCCACCCTATATCTATCTATCTTTTAAGCGAGTAATGCTCATCACTCTCCGATAAAAAAACACTTCATATACGACTCTTTATCCGTATATATTACCCCCTTTACTTATTCGCCTAATATAGCCTGTATTTGGATCCCTTACACCTGCCAACTGTGTTCTAACTCTCATAATGACCAGCTAATTAGTTTAGGAATAGATTCTCTACTTTATACACACACATATATATATATATATATATATATATATATATATATATATATATATATATACTATCTAGCTTTATAAAGTACATATATATATATATATATATATATATATATATATAGCCGCACTGATGAGCTGTGAAACAGCGAAACAGTACTGTATGTGGATGACTATATATATATATATATATATATATATATATATATATATATATACTAGCAGAGAGACCAGACGTTGCCCGGGATTGAATGATGATCAACGAATATTTCCCACTCTTATATATTTCTTGTCATCGAAATCTAGTAAATCGTCCGGGGGAAAACTTCATATGCCTCTATGCAGTAACTTAGTCCAAAATATATGTTATTCTACATGCCACTCTAGAGAACCTACTGTTTCTTTTATAAAATTCTTTCCAATTAAGAAAAAAAAACAAAAAAACAAAAAACAAAACATTAATAAATTTACGTGCAAAGTTTAAATCTTCAGATCACGCCGTGCAAAAAAAAAAAAAAAAAAAAAAAACACTCTATCAACTTACCTAAGGTAAAATTTTCACGGCCCGTTGTTCTATCATCGTTGCTAAGCGACGACATGGAAAAATGACTTTACAGATGATAGATGAATTAAAATAACGGTTTCGATTATCGGTAATTATCGGGGTTATTCTGAGACAAAACTAAACTAAGATAACTCCCAGACTTATACACTAAAGTTCTGTATAATTTTAAGAAAATCTGTTCAGCCGTTTCGGAGTCTATAAGGAACAAACTCATACACACAAAGTTGAATTTATATGATTACATATATATATATATATATATATATATATATATATATATATATATATATATACTAGCAGTTTAGGCCGGCTTTGCTCGAACTCTATGTACTGTCCATAACATTATATATATATATATATATATATATATATATATATATATATATATATATATATATATATATATTAAAATGCATTAGTGATCACCATTAATCACACGATACACATCCAGCTGATAGTCCAATTCTTGCCAAACGCATCCTAGCATTGCGTTGTCAATGGTTGTAACAGCTTCAGTTATTCGGGCCTCCAGCTCATCAACGTCTCTTGGAATGGTAGGCACATAGACCAATCCTTTCATACCCCCACACACACACAAAAAGAAAAAAAAAACGCAGAGCGTTAGATCTGGAAGGCCAGGGCATGAAATCGTGATCATCTTGCCCAGATCGTCCAATCCGTCTGTCTGGCAGAGTTGTGTTCAGAGACTGTCTAACCTTGCGTTTTCAGTGTGGTGGTGCCCCATCCTATTCGGAAATGAAGTCACCAGACTCTTTTTCACTCAATTTATACAACAACCAATTAGGCAGATCAGAGGACTTGAAATGTGCCCAAGACTCTTGCAACACATTGTATAATAAAAAATGGAATAGAATCATAAGTTTTAGTTTTTATACATAACAAGAATTTATGAAAGCGGACAGAGAAGTATATCACGAAAGAAACACACACACACACACACACCCACACCTACCCCCCACACACGCACACACACACATACATATATACATATACATGCACACACACATACACACACATACATACACATATATTTAAAGCACATAAAATGAGAAGAAAAACAGAATTATGAAATAGAAAAAAAAAAAAGGATGGAGTTTACATGTGTAAAAACCGGCGATTTTATCTTGCCGTTTCTTTCAGTTGCTCTTTTTGTCTCTTCTTTTTGCTGTTGAGAGAACGTACACATCTGTCGGACTAAATCTTGCGTGAAGCCTCTTTCGAGGACTGATTAAATGAAGGATGCTCGAGACGCGCCAGGTGTAATTCGAAGCGACAAAGCGAGCAATGGGATATGAAGAGATATCGGTAATGGCGGCGCGTTGTTACGTGCAGGTCGCTGGCCAGAAGATGAAAAAAAGGGGAGGTAACTCATAGTTATTGCAATTCAGAAGAGAGAGAGAGAGAGAGAGAGAGAGAGAGAGTGTGTGTGTGTGTGTGTAAGAGAGAGAATGTGTGAGTGTGTGTGTGTGTGTGTGTGTGTGTGTGAGAGAGAGAGAGAGAGAGAGAGAGAGAGAGAGAGAGCTACTTATATATTTATGATATTTTTCATTTCGTTTCTTTTTGGTTACAGGACTTTAAAAATATATTCGTAATTTTTATCTTTCAGAGAAATGCAACATTCGAAAAGTTAATACTAAACAAACAAGCTTGGACGGTGTGTAAAAAAGAAAGAAGAAATAAATTTTCTAGTATATTAGCAATACGCCCGGCGTTGCTCAGTCATAGGATACGCTTAAATAGGATATTTTAATTCATGTAATTCATTATTATAGAGACAATTCTGTGTGTGTGTGTGTGTGTATGTATATATATTAGCATGGGTATCCGGCGTTGCCTGGGTTGACATGAAGTTCCGTTTGAAACACGCTTGCTATGCTAATAATCATTTTCATCGTGGGTAATATGGATACCCCCACAACAATTGCAAAAATAAAAGAACGGATAAAAACATGTAAATGTAATCGCCCCTAAAAAGAAGTATCTGATACCCTCTCCACCAGATATTTCGGCAGAAGGGATCACTGTCCTAAGAAATCTCACGATTTTGTTAACTTAAAAAAATAACGTATATAAACATTAATGCGGGCGTTTATTTTTTATTTTGGTAAATGTGTAGTTTAGTGGCGTAAATTATTTGCCAGACAAAAAAAAAAAAAAATACAAAAACTATTTATTTTTATATAAAACACATTGTTAGACCCAAAGGCTGAAATAAAACCAGAAAAAAAAATCAGTTGTATTATTTTTTTATCATTTATGTTTATTATTCGAGTCCGTAATATTGCTTTTAAAATTTGGCCTTTCTAATTGATTGGCCTTTTTAAGCTCTTTCATGAACTATGTTTTTGGGCGCCATGTTTTTTTGTAACGAAAGATCGTAAAAAGGCCAAATTTGGCCTTAAAAAAGCTAATCTGCCAAATCTAAAAAAGGCCAAATTTTAAACGTGTAAGGCATGCACATTTAGTCTAATAAAAAATGATTTAAAAAAAACATAAAAATGATTTTTTTTTGTTTTATTTCAGCCTTTGGGTCTAATGGTTTATATAAAAATAAATAGTTTTTATAATTTTTTTTGTCTGTCAAATAATTTACGCCGCTTAACTGCACATTTACCATTATTTTTTTTATAAGAGCACCTTTTTTACTGCCTTTTTTTTTGTAAATAAAGGAAATTTTAGATTTGCTTTTATTTAGGGGGAGGGCCTTTCGATTTGCTTTTTATTTGTTGTTTTATGTTTCTAATGTCCCCCTCCCCCGCAAAAAATTGAATTTGTCATATTTTGGGCTTTGTTTTGTTTATTAAATTGTTAGGTCAATCTGCCAAACCTTAAGAAAGGCCAAATTTTAAAAGCAATATTGCGGCCTCGAATAATAAATATAAAAAAATAATAAAAATTAAATTTTTCCTGGTTTTATTTCATACTTTGGGTCTAACAATGTGTTTTATATAAAAATAAATAGTTTTTATATTTTTTTGCCTGACAGATAATTTACGCTGTTAAACTGCACATTTACCAAAATAAAAAAATAAACGCACGCATTAATGTTTATAAACGTTATTTTTTTAGGTTAACAAAATCGTGAGATTTCTTAGGACAGTGATCCCTTCTGCCGAAATATCTGGTGGAGAGGGTATCAGATACTTCTTTTTAGGGGCGATTACATTTACATGTTTTTATCCATTCTTTTATTTTTGCAATTGTTGTGGGGGTATCCACGTTATCCATGATGAAAATAATTAGTATAGCAGTGTTTCAAACGGAACTTCATGTCAACCCAAGAAACACAGTTACCCATGCTAGTATATATATATATTCTTTCCTTTACGCATTTCCTTCATAAACCAAGTATGAACGTAGGAAAATTAGTAAAGAAATACTGTTATTGACAAGAAAAACATATGCAAGAACGATTGCGCATTTAGTTAAAAATCGGTGTAAACCATTTATTGCTTTGGTCCTTATTATATATATATATATATATATATATATATATATATATATATATATATATATATATATATATATATATATATATATATATATAACTACTTAATTTACTCACATAAAATTAATATACGAAAGTATAGACTTATCCGTAAACTTTAAGTATTTACTTCAAAAGTGCTCAACACGTAGGTAGAGCTAGTTAGTAATTTATAAAATATATATGGTGATTAAGCTACACTGAATATTCCGCGTTTCATTCACTCTAGACTCTTCAGGCTTATACGCATAAGCCTGAAGTGTCCTAGAGTGGATGAAACGCGGAATATTCAGTGTAGTTTAATCGCCATATATATTTTATAAATTACTTACTATATATATTTTTTAACCAAGTAAGATCTGTGACTTACTTGTAGTTTCATTAAATACTTTTATATGCAAAATCCGATCCCATATTTTGCTAATTCCTGCCCTTTGATGAGAAGGAGAGTATTTCTCCGCGGATTAAGGACTATCCACTTATCTTGTGCTTCCTTTTTTAAAATTAAATATGTTTTTAACTCTTTTTCAATATGTCTTGTAACATGTTTTATTAATCATTTGTTCATATATATATATATATATATATATATATATATATATATATATATATATATATGACTACTTCATTTAATCAAATAAATTAATATAAGGAAATATAATTTTATGCGTAAATTTTTAGTATTTACTTAAACAGTGCTTAATACATAGGTAGAGCTAGGTAGTAAGTTATAAAAATATATATAGAAATTAAGCTACACAGAATATTCCGCGTCTCATTCTCGTGAGAATTCGTTAGGCTTATGCAGAGAGTAGTATATGTATATTTATATAAAAAAAAGAAAGAAAGGAGGAAAATCGTCTGCCTTAAACAACTAACCTAGTTCTAAAACAGATCCTTTGTTCGATAAAATGCATGCCCATTGGCTGATAGGAAGGGGCGCGGTGGATACTAGAAAGCTGATTGGCTAACTAAAATCCTCAACATATATAAAAACAAGAAACAACCATTTGCATGCATAAACCTGACGAATAAACCTGGCGAATCCTAGAGTGGATGAAACGCCGAATATTCAGTGTAGCTTAATCGCCATATATATTTTATAAATTACTATATATATATATACATACATATATATATATATATATATATATATATATATATATATATATATATATGAACAAATGATTAATAAAACATGTTAAAAGACATCTTGAAAAAGAGTTAAAAACATATTTAATTTTTAAAAAAGGAAACACAAGATAAGTGGATAGTCCTTAATCCGCGGAGTTTCGAAGAAATACTCTCCTTCTCATCAGAGGGCAGGAATTGGCAAAATGCAGGATCGGATTTTACATATAAAAGTATTTAATGAAACTACAAGTAAGTTAAAGATCTTACTTGGTTAAAAAAAGGGTGAGGTAAGGGGAACAGGAGGCAAAAGAAAAATAATAAAAAGATTTCACATGAATGGACAGTCCGGTGAAGGGTAAAAATACAAAAATGGTAAAATCCAAAACGGTCGAATTTAAAATTTCAATCCAATGGGTAAATTCCAAATGGTTCAAAATAATCCAAAAGGCAGAGTTCCTTGAAAAAAAGCGCAAATAGAATGAATTCCAAATCATTAAAAGAAAAATACTGGAGAGAATATTTAAAAACACGTCTGTCAAGGCTGGATGAATAAAAAAAAATTAAGGTTTAAAAAAACACCCGAAAAGTTGTGAAGATTTAAATTTGAAAAGCAAGGTCAAACTGACCCAGACAAGAAGCGCGAAAATTAGCGAAAATTAGCGTTAAAATTAGCGTTCTTAAAATTTTTTTTTGTTATATATATATATATATATATATATATATATATATATATATATATATATATATATATATATATATATATATACCCCCTATCTTAGGTTGAGCATTTGGGAAGTGATATGCAAATTACCATTAGCGTATGAAGCGATGCTCTTTGTGTAAATAAATTGAGCTTAAATATTTGGACAATGTCAAAACATCGTTAATTCACTGACCGTGTAGCAGCAGCCATATAGCGCAACGGTTAGAAGCTCCAACTGTTATTTGGACCATCGGGTTGGCTTTAGGTTGTTGCTTCTCTAGCTGCACTGATGCGCTGTGAAACAGTGAAACACAAATGTATGTAGATGACTGTATATATATATATATATATATATACATACATATATATATATATATATATATATATATATATATATATATATACATGCTATCAGGGAGATTGAATAGTGATGAAAGACTGTTTCACCCTCCAATATAATATTGCCATCAAATCGATGAAATCGCCCATTTTTAATCAAGTTGACTCATTGCTTGCTCTAGTTGAGAACCCGAAGTAACTTAGTTTACAATAGATTGTAGTTTACATTGCAATGTAAAGAAACTACTATTGATTTTATAAACTTATTTTTTTATATGAAGTGTAAAATGTAAAAGTCAAATATCATGATCGAATTGTGCTTTCGAACGAACCCATGCCATACCAAACAACCTACTATTGATTCTATATGCCGGACCTTTCTGGTTGTGTGGTAATAAAACTTCTTAAATGTAATTGTGATGTTAAGGTGTGTAAGGGGTTAACTTTGGTCAAAATTTCCTGTTCCATCTTATATAAGGTTATTTCGATTATTGATTATCGATCCTTATTGAAAACATTCCCATACAAAACATATCTAAGGACACTGCCAGGCGAATTAAGAACATTCGTGTGAAATTTCATAAAATAGTCGATTAGGGATCCATAAGAAATAAACATGGAAATATAAGAAATAGGAAATAAACATATAAATATAGGAAATAAAGAATATAAAAAATAGTCGATTGGGGATCCATAGGAAATAAACTCACAGACACATGCACAGACTGCCTTATATATATATATATATATATATATACATATATATATATATATATATATATATATATATATATATATATATATATATATATATATATATATGCATGCCCATTGGCTGATAGGAAGGGGCGCGGTATATATATATATATATATATATATAAATGTTTATTTCTGAAATATTGTTAATTTCAATGTATTCGGGTTGAGACTTATGATAAAACTAAATCACTGTAAATTTCGAGTAAAGCTATCTATTTTATAGGTGCATCTCTTCATTACAGTCGTTTCGTTAATGGGATGGCAATTTTATGATTTTATGTTTTTATAAACATTTCCTTTCTCATCAACTCGTCAGATCTCATTTCCATCTGATGTTACTAATAGAAAGTTTATTTTGTACATGATAAACCTGGTGTTTTCGTTTGGGGAAAAGAAATTTCATCCCCATTTTGTTACAGGTCGGCCATAAAATTGCCATCCCATTAACGAAACGGCTGTAATGAAGACATACAATATGAAATAAGCAAGAGTTCTATAAAAGAAAAAATGTAAGTCTTTGACTTTCAACAAAGTTTTATAACAGAATAGAGAAATGAAAAGGAACAAACCGTAGTATGTTTTCATCAACGTTTCGTCTTTATTTCATCCAGAGGAATTCTCGAAATAAAGACGAAACGTTGATGAGCACATAATTCGGTTCGTTCCTTATATATATATATATATATATATATATATATATATATATATATGTATGTATATATATAATTTGCAGTTTAAATTTCATTCATAAAACATATAATTTTCAATTTTTTTTAATGTTTTGAACAAAGAATACAATATATATATTAATTTCCCTTATCCTTAAGTCATTAGCAAAATACTAATTCTGGTTTGATATAATTTTGCTTTTTAGTACACACATAGAAACTATATTTTAAAAATTAAATCGCTTTCGGAGACGTAGAGAAAGAAAATAAGGGTTTAAAAAGTATTTCAGTATCCAAATAGAATATTAATCCTTGAATAGAATAGGATGGTGTTATTAGGTTCCGGGCTGGTTGGAGAGTGGTGCATTGAAGGTAAAATCTAATTATGTTCACTGATAAAATGTTGAGACATTAAAACCAAACGGAAATTATATATATATATATATATGTATTTATATATATATATATATATATATATATTTATAGTAATTTATAAAATATATATGGCGATTAAGCTACACTGAATGTTCGGCGTTTCATCCACTCTAGGATTCGTCAGGATTATGCGCGAATTCTGTGGTTGTTTCTCGTTTTTATATGGTCCTCTTCTGTTGAGGATTTTAGTTAGCCAATCAGCTTTCTAGTATCCATCGCGCCTCTTCCTATCAGCCAATGGGCATGCATTTTATCGAACAAAGGATCTGTTTTAGAACTAGGTTAGTGGTTTAAAGCAAACCTTTTTTATATGTATAAATATACATATGTGTACATACATATATGCACATATATATACATATATATATACATACATATATGTGTGATTGTTTATGTATATTCATGTTTATTTAATTTATTTATTTGTTTAATTTCTATTTTTTGTTAGTTTTAAAGCTATTTTGTATCGCTATCCTAGAGTAAGTTTTATTTTGTGAACACAGTTATTTGCTAGTTCTTTTCTACAGTTTAATAGATTTTGGGGTTCTTTAAAGTACAGGATAGCGAATTTTTCATGAAGGCATAATTTACATGGGTCGTCTAAATGCCTACACGTGGTAGCTTGTCTTATTATTTTCCATTCGACTACCGGCGAATGTCCGCTTTCTTTGAGTTCCCAGTATTTATTCGCTAGTTTTATTTTTATACGGTGTTTTTTTTTATTGTTGAATGTACTTTTTTGGTCATTAGTATCGGGTTTTGAAATCTAAGGAAGTCATGCCTACGTAATATTTCTTGTTATTCGGGTTTTCTTTCGCAAATATTGTTGCTTGATAAACTACGCTTTTTGTTAGACATTTATTTTGAACTGGACAAAGTGTGCGGTGTCTACAGTTGCATTTATCTTGTTCGTTATTAGTATTTTTATTTATGGTATGGTTGTTCTTGTCCGGGGTTGGTTTGTTGTTGTTATTATTATTATTATTATTATTATTATTTCTGCTAGTGTTGGTTTTATTTTTGTCATAGTGGTTACTTTTTTATTGTTTATTTTGTTGTTGTTTACATTGTTTTTATTTAGTATTTTGTTATTATGTGCTTTAATTATCATCTCTAAATTTTCGCAACAACTGTAGGATAACTTTAAGGTATTTTTTATTGAAGATTTTATTTAGTATTTGGGTTTTCGTTTCTGCGAAGTAGACTAGAATTAGTACTAAACAATTATTTTGTAAAGGACAGTTTACTTTTATATTACAGTTACAATCAATTTTAGCTCCTTATCTCTAATCATTCATAAATTATCATTTATGAAAGCATTTAACTGTTTCAACTAGTTCTAGATAAAAGGATTCGTAGAGGTTAAAATTTCAGTCCTTATTATAAGCGATAATAACTAAAAATTAATTAATAGTAAATACTAACTAGTAATAACCAGCGATAACAACTAAGAATAATATAATGTTTGATACTAACTAGTTATAGCTGACGAAAAAAAACCTAAAAAACAAAAACAACAACAAAAAAAAAACAACAACAAATCTCCGTGGATAAAAAAGTCAGTTCGAAATTCCATATTGGTTCGAAGTTGGAAATATTCCTCTAACGAAAACCAGAGGTTACATAGACCGAATACAATCATCTAATGTTACTAACACTAAGCTTTCGTCCTATATAATACAAGAACCTTCTCAATCACCGATTGTTATGACATATAACAAGATATCTAAGATCTCCTCCTTCAAATTACTCAGCTTAACATTTTTTTAAATTAAATTTTCACCCCAAACAAGGCACATTGTCACTTTGGTGTAGGGAGCTACTATCAGGGACAGCAACTACTGTTGGGATTTGGGCAGCTTGAACTTCTGCACGTCAGTACAGTTGGGGAAGAATTCCAGAGTCTAGAGGTTCTGGGGAAGAAACTGCTGGAGTAGAAAGATCTTTTACATATAGGGATCTCTACTACGTGGGGGTGGGATTTAGCTGCCTGTCGGGTTTGTCGAGGGTGTCTACGTCGTGGGGTCACAAGTGTTTGCAGTTCGTCAGAGCATTCACCATTAAAATACTTGTAGAACAGGCAGAGGGATGCAACGCTTCGTCGATGGGACAGAGGCTGAAGCTTAGATGCTAGTTCAGGGCCTATCAGATTGGCGACTCTCTGTTGAACCTTGTCTAGGAGCGAGAGACTAGCAGCAGATGCACCAGCCCAAATGTGACAGCAATACTCCATACATGGGCGAATGGTGGCCTTATAGAGATACAGGATACTTTCAGGTGTCAGTAGTTTTCTAGCACGGTAGAGAGAGCCTACATTCTTCGCAGCGGCCCTAGCAATGTTTTCAATGTAATTGTTCGAACTCATGTTTCCTGTGAACGTTAGGCCAAGCAGTTTGAAAGATGTACTCTCAGATAGGGAGTCACTGGCAATTGCTATTGGTGGCAGAGAAGGTTTCTTGTAATTATTGAAGGAAACCAGTTTAGTCTTGGCAGCATTGAATGTGACCATCCATTTTTGTCCCCATTCCACTACAGATTGGAGGTCATCCTCTGGTGTTTTTGTCCATTTTCCTGTCATGCCTATATATACCTATCTCAGAGGCAGTTTTGTCGGGGAGGTCATTAATAAATATTAGGAACAATAGAGGTCCAAGGATAGACCCCTGAGGCACTCCCGCATTTACATCGTATTGTTTAGATGTACGACCGTCGAGGACAACCTGGATTTTTCTCTTATGCAACCTGAATTTTAACAAATGCACTGAGGACATTTTCAAATCTGCCGCAAAGAAATTGAGCTCCCTTTACTATGCTAGCAAATTACTCCCAGTCAACCCAACAAGCAGCAACTCCCACCCCTTTACTTTTGAGGTCCTTAGATGCCGGAAACCGTCTACCTAAATAGTTTCTTTCTTGATAGACTCTGGAATTCCATCATTGTTTCTATTGCTTCCCTTACTGTACCGGCATTCAGTAGTTTAAATGTAATGTGAACTAAAATCTCGCGACTCAAGTCTGTACCCACCCCGTTAGACATGATTCGAAATTATAGCCTCTTAGGATTAAGTGGCAATACGCCTTGGTTGGTATGAGAAATAGTAACATGATCATAACATAATAATAAAAAATAATATAAATTATCAATCTCAAAGGTTTCTAAAAATAAGACATGTCATATAAAAAATTTATGGCCTTAACATAACAAATCGGTTTTATTTGTAGAGAATGAAACTATTTTAGCTAAGTCCAGTGATCCCACAGCAACATCAAACGATAAGGATTCACCTCTTTTAAATCGTTGCTCATCATTATGACAAATGGTAGTTTTCGGGGTGTTTTTGATGATATTAAAATCGCTCACAGAAATATTCAGAAGTATTCTTGCTAAATTCATGGCTGTATTAAATACATCCTAAATGATGGATGGCTTAAAGTCAGCAATGTCAAACTGGACAAATGAAGTTTCTATTTTCGTTTGTATTTCCCTTGAAGTAGTACATGATCGCGTTGGTGTTGATCCATTATTTAGTTGTGAGCTTTGTCTTATTTTGTAATCAACATTTTCAAAGTTCAATGAATAAAGAAAGATTTCCGGGTTTATTTTGATGACGTGGTGCAATGGGGAAAGAGGTGGTTGGTTAATTTTATTGCATCTAAAACTAAGCTTCTTGACCCCTTAACAGCTAAATTTCTGTCGAAAACGGATCACATAGATTTTCCCAAGTCTCAGTACCCTGTATCTCAAATTTCGAGTCTGAAGATTTAAAATTGACAGAGTTATTGCGTAGGGAACTGTACACACACACACACACACACACACACACACACACACACACACACACACACACAGACAGACACACACACAGACACGTTCACCTTTATACTAGCATTTACGCTTCCGGGTTTATATTTCTGAATTTTTGAGGTGAGATTATATAGAGGCTGAAATTAGGGTCAGGTACATTCTGAGGCGATAGAATGGTATAAAGGTATAATAATATAATACTATAATGGCGTAACCGTATAATAGTGTAATGATATGATTTTATAATGGTGTAATTGAATAATGATATAATGGTATAACGGTATAATGATATAATGGGATACTGGTATAATAATATAACGATATGATGGTATCGTAGTATAATAATACAACAACATAATGGTTGAATTGTATAACGATATAATAGTATAACGGTCCAACTATTTCCCATTAACCAAATGGTCATGGTGACGTGGTGCAATGGGGAAAGAGGTGGTTGGTTAATTTTATTGCATCTAAAACTAAGCTTCTTTCTTTCAATTATCAACGTTCTGATCCCCGTCTGGCAGCAATTAAAATGAATGGCGAGAGAGAGGCTCCATGTTTTGACAAGCTTCTAGCCCTTACTCCGGACCTGAAATGGAGCATGTACATCAAATCCGTTGCCAATGCTGTTGGAAAAATAGTGGGATCGTTCTACCGCTCGAGTAGATATTTCACTGCTTATGCAATTCTCTACCCGTATAATAGCCAAGTACATCCAAGGATGGAATACTGTTGGCACATCTGGGCAGGAGCTGCTAAAAGACCGTATCCTGCTTTGACAAACTTCAAAATAGACTTCGTAGTTTTTCTTTTTCTCTGCAACCTCTTTCCGACAGAAGAGACGTTCTGAGCTTGTCTCTGCTTCATAGTTATTTTCATGGCAAGTGCTTCTCTGAGCTTTAATCTATGCCCCCTATGGCCTGACTTTCACGAAAAACACTCGTCTAACTGAAACCACGATCAATAATTTCTCCCACTCTTTTTGGTGACTAAACCTAAACCCAAATTCCATGAACAAATATTCTTTCTTAGAACTGCACGCCCGTGGAACTCTCTTCCGCGATCCTGCTTTCAAACTGATTACAATATGGTCATCTTCAAGTTCAACGTAAACAAATTTCTCCCTTAAATAATCCACTTTATAGAATAATAAGAAAAAAAAACTCAATTGCAAGAAGTCAGTACAAATGTTACACGGAAAAGGGCTATCCTCTTTCCATGTAAATAAGAAGAATGTCAAATAAGTAAAAATAAGATTAGGATAAGCCTAGAATCGAACCTTGTAGGCAAAGTTAAGAAATGGAAGTTTAGAAACTAAGTCTATTGTTAATTCTTTTAGAAATCTAAATATTAAATATGTCAGTAAAAGAATGAACAATGCAAATTAAATTATATTGTTTAAAATAGGTTAGATTAGAATTGAGGATTCTTTTGTTTGTCAAAAGTGTGTTGGTCAAACATATGTAAAGCCACGTGAAATTGGTCACGTTTGAAAAACACACGTTTGACGTCATAGACAAAGGATATTTCTCCATATTATGAGTACGGATTTTAGACAGTCAGCAAAAGAGCCAGTCAGTTGGTCAGTTGATCCCTTGGAAGCGAAGGAATAACATTTAGACAATGTAGATCCAAATTCAAATTCCCCACGTCATTCACCGGCCGATCAGATGAATAAAGAAGTCATCATTATGTTGTAACTGTTGATTTGTGTCATCCTTCATCACGAATGAAAGGTAATTGTGTTTATCATCTTATAATGAACATTGTGTAACCCTTCGACGATTATGTATCTCCCCTCCCCTGTGTTAAGAACTGTGCATCATGTCACCCTCTCCTCTAATATGTGTTAAAAGAAAATGTCTTCTCTCCTTCATCATCACTATCGTAAGGTCTGTATTACATGAGTCCCGTTATATATGTGCCCCAATATGAACTCCACGCCATCCTTAAAATGAGCCCCCCTGCTATTTTAAACAAAGAGAATAAAAAGAAAATCATATTCTGAGAGCAACTGAATTAAAAAAATGTATATTTATCTGCGATGGTTATAATTGAAACAAAAAAATAGTGGTCTTTTATTGACGTCACATATGGTGGCAACTAAAATCCAGCGCCACAAGTTCACCGATTGTTAGCTCGAAAAAAGGTCTATCAGTAAATCGTGAATGGCGAATTATGATGTCTTAGGATGGGATTCTGGTGTCTGAGCTGTCCTTGGCCTGGTTGCATAAATGGTCACGTTACTTGGAAAACACTATTTCAGTCCTTATTTCGGTTAAACGGGGCTTGGAGATGGCTCGATCTTATCAATGAGCTGTTCACATCAGTAGTACTAGTACCTTCAAAAAGTTTCCAGACTTTTTTCGTATGGGCACTTTTATAGATAGTTTACACACATGAAACTTTAGTCCGCTTTCGAGTTAACTCCTACCATTCAAACAACTAACCCGAAGGTCTCATAGAAGTCCTCTTATGTAAGCATGTGGATGATTCTCGTCACTCTTTCATCACCTCAATTATCTCATAACAGCAGCCTCTAAGGATTCTCTTGAGCTTAGGGAATAATCAAAAGTCACAAGGACCAAGCTCTGTGAGAAGGATGGATTTGTGGACTGGTGCATTCGCGAAAATCTACTGCATCTTCAGTTCCTCGCGAATAATTGAGTGTACAGTTCTTATACTGATATCAGACTGTGCACTTATTGCCTCTATAGACACAGGATGATCCTTATCCATGAAATTCTTTATTTGGCCAATCAACTCTTGTGTTCTTACTTCCTTACTCCTCCCAAACCTTTCATTATACCTCACAGACCCCTTGCTTTCCTTTAATCTCTTATACCACTCAAAAACTGATGCTCTATTCATGCAAGATGGTCCTAAACAGTCTGAAACATTCGATGTGTTTCTGTGGAATTTTCCTATGTTTAAAACAGAATTTTATTGCATATCCTTCGTTTAAAGTGTATACACGTCCAGATTGCATTTTTGAAATTCACCAGCTGTGACAATCTACTTTAGTAGGGTGTATTCCAATTTCCCTTGTAGTTGTTCATCTGAACCTAACGTTCATTCATTTGAAGTCTAACGTAAACAAGTTTTTGATGAGCCGTTCCATATAAGTTAACAAATTTACCGAATTTCCATTAATAACAATTACTATATTGTCCAATTTCTACCGTACACTCCTCAACCCTCATCCTCAAGTGGTCTCTTGGCCTTGATATGTGGTGATTCCCATGTAAAAAAAAACAAACAAACAAAAACCATGAAATAATAAAAATTGGTCATCTTATAATTGGTCAGTCATCTTATATATAGCAATAACATACTGAATTTTCAAGAGTCTACAATAATTTTAAATGCCTGCACAAAAATGTCTGGAAACTTATTGAAGGCACCTCGTATCCTCAATTGTATTAAATCTGATTCTTGTAGACATCGAAACTTAAAAATCAAAATTGCCGAGATTTTAACAAATATAATCTCACATTGATTTACTAAAATGCTCAGATTTTGATTAAATAATCTGCACAGAACTGCTGACGTTTCTCTAGATGGTGTTCTTAAGTTTCTCTTGACGAGGTTCGGGAATCAACATTTTGTTTAAAACCCCGAGGCATTTCCGACTTTAGTTTTTCTTTGAAATCGGAATTGTTCAGAGGCATTCATTCGGTCTATTTAGTCGAATGTTTCGATGAAGCGTGTATTTGTTATATAAACTATTTTTGCGATTGCTAGAGGAACTTTTTTTTTACAGGGTAGTCACCACTTATCAAGGCCCGGAGGCCACTCGGGGATAAGGGTTATTGTGTGTACAGTAATCAATGGGATAATATCATAGTAATCGCTAGTAATGCAGATTTGATAAAGTGTCTTACTTAAGGGGGCGGTTTATCAGGAATTTGTTTATGTTGGACTTGAAGACATCCAAGTTGTAGTCAGGTGGGAAACAGACAAACGGCAGAGAGTTCCACAGGCGTGCACTTCTAAGAAGGAAGCTTTGTTCATGGAATCTACGTTTGATTTAGGCACAGATAAAGATAAGTTGTAGTGATATCGAGACGCGATTCGAACGAACGCCAAAGTATGAGTGGCTTGAATAACGACCCTCATTCATTCTTCGCTTCCACAGTTCGGAAAGAAAGTTCGAGTTTTCACATTCAGGTGTTAACTCAATATTTTCAACCAATGAAAACCGTTTTAAACCCAACATCTAACAAACCCATGTGAATATAGAAACACCTATAAAAATGATAAAATAATCATAATAAGTTCTCAATATATTAAACCCAGCACACCAGAAAGGACACAAGAAATTATGCTTCCCTGGTCGGGAGGGGGTGAAGAAACGGACATATTAAGAATCAAGAACAAGATCCATCACCTTCTACGCATCTACACACGCACTACCAGAACAAGGTAAACCAACACACAGTGCCACGCTGCCTAATAGCAGAGTTTAGCAGCGAGGTATTTATTTACATTACATTTAAAAATTCTGCATATCAGCACAGTAAGAGAAGCAGGAAACAAGAAGGGAATCCCAAAGTCTAGCAGTACAAGGGAAGAAACTATTAGGATATAAGGCTTTGTGACATCTAGGGACCTCAACATCGAAGAGGTGGGATTTTGCCGCTTTTCAGATTAATCGGGAAAATGTATGTGGAGGGGGCACAAATGCTATAAGTTTATTGGAGCATATTCCTTGAGAGGCAGAAGCTGCGCCAAAAAAACTATTCAACGCATCGTTACATGGTTATCCAGACTGATAACTGACATGGTTTTAGTGTTTGTAAATATATGCTCACATGAAAAAATTGCAATTATTGTCTCAAAAAATGTGACAGAAACATTGCTTAAGATAATACTTTGAATAGGCCTAAGACGCCATTGGTTTAGGTAGGATTGTTTTTGCCATTAATATTAAACGACTGGATGCGTTTTGTAGAGAATTCCTATGCAAACTGACAAGTAATATATATCACTTAAATTAAAGGAAAAAAATAAGTTTGGGCATAAATTTATCATGGCAGTCGGAAACTGAAAGAAGAAGCGGAAAAAGAAGAGGGCGAAAAAGAAAGAAGAAACCGACAAAAAATAAAATAAAAAAAGAGAAAAAAGAAAAAGAAAAAGAAAAGAATAAAAAAAGTAAAAAGAGGGAGAATCCGAAATAAAAAGAAAAAGAAGTAAAAAACAAAAATATAGAAAAAAAGTGAAAAAGAAGAGGAACAGAGAGAAGAAGAAGAAGGTAGAGAAGGAGGAAAAGGGGAAAAACGAAAAAAAGAAAATAAGAAACAGGAAGAAGAAGACGAAGAAGAAAAAGAAGAATAATAAAAAGGAGAAGAAGGAAAGAAAAAGTGAAAAAGAGGAAGAAACGCAAAGAAGAAGAAGAAGAGCAAGTTAGAGGAGAATGAAAGGAAAAAGATGAAAAGGAAAGAAAACCAAAAGAGAAAGAAGAAGAAAAGAAAAAAGACAAGAAAAAAAAGAAGAGGAAGAAACAAAAAAGAAAAAAAGGAGAAGGAAGAGGAGTGGGGGAACGAGAAAAGAAAGAGGGGAAAAGAAAAGAGAAAGAAAAAGAGGAAGAGGAAGAAAAAGCTCTTCTTCGTGTCCAGTACAAAAAAAAAAAAGACCAAACAAGTGTCACGCCTTGAATAAGAAACGCAAGTTCCTATGTAGACATGACCTCCATTAAGTTGATATATGTTTGGCAAGTTAATGTGAGAATTTTATGGTCGACAGATCAACAAGATCAATGAGTGAAAGAAGCATCGATCAAAAACGAGCGAACGGGGAGATGACGGCAGCAGCGGCTATTGCGGCGACGGTGAAATGTTAAACTCCAGTGTGCGGCCATTACAGGTACAGACGGAAACAAAATGGTGGACGCTGACTGTTCATCAAAGTGCGTAACGGTAGCCTCGACGAGGAAAGAGATATAATAAACCCGTTTGAGGACTGTAGTATCGCGCCAATAGCAAAGGTGACTGTAAATACGCCGCTAATAGGATTTTAAAAGAATTTAATATGAAAAATAAAAAGAAAATGCCGTTTGCAGGCATATTAATGGCTATTTACAAAATTTCAAGCCCGTCGTAATGTAAGGGACGCGTTTTTTTTTACGGTAGCTTTTATAAAGAAAAGGTTGCTATAAATACACGTTCTTTATCTAAACTTGAATATAAAGCCTGGTGTAGTTATATGTAGAACTATAAAAAATTTTGTTTGAAGACATTAGTAGATAATTAGTATTATTTGGTTCTCCAGACTACTGTTCTCGTCTTCAGTATTATTTTCACGACGTTTCGATAGATGTAACATCCGATCTTCTTTGCTTGTCGAACTAAGTATTCCAGGATTCTTCATATCGAACCCACGGAATGTCGAACGTTGTGATTATTATACATAGTAAATAATGATATATAGTAAATAATTATATATATATATATATATATATATATATTACAGTCCTGGTAAAAATCATAAGACCACTTAAGAAAGTAAGCGTTTACGCATATTATCGAATTTTTAATCAAACAAATGATTCAAACCATTGCCAAAAGGGAAAATATGATGGGGAAAAAATGAAATCTGCTTCATTCGAAAACGTAACGCTGATCTAATAATTATTTTTTTAAAAACAAACATTTTCACCTGGTCAAAATGATAAGACCAATGATCATTTATCTAACCAAAGGCAATTATAAATTACTAAAAAGGGCTCAGTATTTAGTATAACCTCCATTATTACGAATTACTTCAAAAGTTCTCTTCGGCATGCTTGCGACTAAGTTTTTTATCAGTTGCGAAGGAATTTTATCCCATGTACTGAAAACTGAATCAAAAAGTTCCTTTATCGAATCATACTGGGTTCCATCCTTGAACACTTCTTTTGCCATCCATCCCCAAAGATTTTCAATGGGAATTAGGTCCGGAGAACATGCTGGATGATCTAACAATTCTATATTATTTGAAGAAAATATTCTCGTGCTTGTCGAGAAGTGTGTATCGAAGCGTTGTCTTGCTGGAAAATACAATTTCTTCCATACAGACGTGGACCTTCAGTCCTAATAGAAGCATTTTTAAGCATTGAAATGTACTTCAATGATATTTGCCGGCCTTTCACTACTTGCAACTTTAGGGTCTCAGCTGACGAGAAAACACCCCAGATCATTAACGACCCTCCTCCACTATGCCGAGTTGAAAAAGTCTCTGGGCAAATTTTTATCGTGCCAATAGTGTTGAAATCCATCTGGACCATCTAGATTAAACTTTTTCTCATCGGAGAAAATTACATTTTCCCACTTCTCTTCATCCCTAGTCTGGTATTTGGTGGCATATTTAAGTCGGTTAGTTTTGTGCTGTTCAAGAAGACGTGGTTTCTGCAGTCGCTTTAAATGATTGAAACTTCATTTTCAGATGCCTTCTGATGGTTTTTAGACTACATTCTGCTGCTGTTTGGATTTTCAATCGACTTGAGCTCATACTGGAGCTTTTCTTTTTTTAAACTTCTTCTGATACGGCGATCCAGTGATGGGGTTATTTTTTTTGGTCGACCTCGACTGTTTTTGTGTCCATATTGATCTGGATTTCTTAAAAAAATTGTGATGACCGTTTTGCTACGATTCACTTCGTTTGCAATGGATCTATGGGAGAGTCCACCCCTACCAAGCTCAAAGATCCTTCCTCTCTCAAACTCTGATAATGGTTTCCCTTTTGCCATTCATAATTTAGTAAGATGTTTTTTATCCACTAACAAGTTGCTTTTAGTAACATAGAAAGCTTTTCGTATTCATTTTTTTCAAAAGTAGCCGATTTTATTAAAGTGGTCTTATCATTTTGACCAGGTGAAGATGTTTGTTTTTTAAAAAATAATTATTAGATCAGGGTTAAGGTTTCGAATGAAGCAGATTTCATTTTTTCCATTATATTTTCCCTTTTGGCAATGGTTTCAACCATTTGTTTGATTAAAAATTCGATATGCGTAAACGCTTACTTTCTTAAATGGTCTTATGATTTTGACCAGGACTATATATATATATATATATATATATATATATATATATATATATATATATATATATATATATATATAACACAGTAGTGTTTGAATATATGGTTAACTGGCAGTTTTAGTCATTTAGAACTGCTTTAAAGCTTCACCGCTCACTCATTTTTAAACCAAATTTTAAACAGTTATTACAGTTTATAGATCACATTCTCAGCTATATTGTTAAAAAAAATTTCGTTCAGTAAAACAAAAGTTATGATTAATTCACTGCCGTTCAAAATCGTAAAAGTATGTAAGGAGGTGAGCGACGCATTGTATGACTGATTTCCATAGCAACCTCGTCACTTGAGCGACTACTGTTGCTACTAATTCGAAAAGAGAAGTAACAAGTGAGAATAGAAGCATTAAAGGGAGATAATTGGAGGCGGTATTGAAAGCAGAAGAGTGCCGTATATTGTTATTACATATGTGTTTATGGGGGCAAAAATAAGACTGAAATTATACAAAGAACAAGTGAATTTATTGGAAGCCTAGAAAAATCATGGATTACAATTCAGTTTTTTTTTCTGGAAATATAAACTGCATCTTTATATATATATATATATATATATATATATATATATATATATATATATATATATATATGAAATAAAATGGAGGTGGAAGGATCTTGATACTCAACGTTTCGCCCTATTTATGCGGGCTTCTTGAAGAGGGATGGTCATTGACGAGAGAGTCGGAGGATTGGGGCTATATATAATGATGGGGGAGAGCAACGTGTTTTCCTTATGTAAATTAGATATCATATATACATATATATATATATATATATATATATACATTTTATGAGAGAAAAAAATAAATAATAAATTAGAGTAAATTAGTGCAGTGGATTACGTCTAAAAGTTAAAATATCGTAGAGATTAAAAAAAAATTGTATCGTCGGATTTAATCCAGCTCAACAATCACATATATATATATATATATATATATATATATATATATATATATATATATATATATATATATATATATATATATTATAATAGATAAATGCGAGCATAAAAAAGTAATATGGTTAAGCTTAAACATGGAAAAGTAAAGGACTAGTTGTTAAAATCGGAAAAAAAGAAAATATATTCTAGTAAAAAATATAAATTTATAACTTAAAATATTGCAGCATAAGAATTCTTTTTTAAAAAATTCAATTTATAACATTATATAATCAATTTTTAATGCTGCAATATTTTAAGTTACAAATTAATTATATTTTTACTAGAATATCTTTGTAGAGTTGAATGTAATAATCAAAGAGGAAAGCACCCGTGTGTGTGTGTCGTGCGGTCATACAACTTACCTTCGGGTGGGATCTGGCAGAAAGAGAACTTAAAGATGGCAGCCATGGATTTTCATGGATTTTGCTATGACGTCAAGCTCAGAGTCATGCACACATTCCACTGGCCAGACGTTGCTAGAAACCCGCCCACACATACATCTTACCGTATATTAAATATTTACAAACATAATTTGCCATAGTATACACATATTTACTCTTGAAATATTTAAATGTTTTAATATACATCTGAATTTAAAAGAAAATCAAATTAAACAGTCACTTAAAACAATTTGAATTTTTACTATATTTTAGTGGGGTTCAATAGATAAATTCATATTCGGATCTGTTACTTAGAAGATAGAATCTGTTTTAACTTACTCTATTGATTGCATATCTATCTATCTATCTATCTATCCCTCTATCTATCTATCTATCTATCTATCTATCTGTCTATCTATCTGTCTGTCTGTCTGTCTGTCTGTCTATCTAACCCATCATTACCACCTATCAATTTATTTATCGATCTATTTATTAAACCATTTATCTATCGATCGATCTATCCCTCTCTCTATTTATCTATCATTGATTTATCAAGTTATGGATCAATCGATCTCTATTCACATCTATTTATATTCCTATCTATATCTCTATTTATCTACCCTCCTATCCATCAATCCGTCTATCTCTCTATATTTGTTTATATACTTTTATCTAAAACACAAATGATAGGAACTGTATAGAATTTACAGATATATTAGCGGATAATTTATAGATTCTAAGTAACTTATCATATATAGCGGATACTTTTAACAGTATAAATAAAGGGAGTGCTATAAATAGATGTTTCCTTTGCATTGTTTTTAGAAATGTTGCATTTTCAAAATCAAAATGGTGGCAATGCTCAATAATATGGGAGAAATGGCGTTTAGGATTTTTTTAAATGTTCCTTTTGCGTTCGTAGATTCTCTTGTCGAGACTGCGCTGGGTTTCGCCAATGTATATCTGTCCACAGTTACAGCAGGGTATGAAGTATATGGCATTGATCTTGAAATTAGATTTTGATTGTTAAGGAAGTTATTTCAGACATTTCCGTGCCTATTTATTTTAGTTTATATATATATATATATATATATATATATATATATATATATATATATATATATATATATATATGACGTTATTTTACTACTGGAAGGTAGGATTATATAATCTTGCTGTGGAGAATAACAATTCTAAACGCAATACATAATAACTCTACACGTCGTTTGATGGCATCCACCCTCATCTGCCACTCCCCCAATGTAAACAAACAAAGGAAATGATTTTTTTAGTATTTCTCCGCTCTTATGTAAAATAATTATCCATGAAAATAATTTTGACACTGATTAATTTTTTAACAACATATTGCATACTAACATGTAAATATGTATAACTAGCAGGACCCGTTAACCGGCGTTGCCCGGTGAAAGCATGTCCCACCCTAGTACAAAGTATACTGTCCCCCGTCTCCCTCTATATATACTCTTAATAAATCAAGTATTTAGGTTTTTCCACACCCGTTTTTATCATATCGCCGGAATTTTATCCTATTTTAATATATATATATATATATATATATATATATATATATATATATATATATATATATATATATGTTACATGATAAGGGCTGTCCTCTTTTCATGTAAGTAAAAAAATAGGGAATTAGTTAAATGTAAATATGAAATAAGATAGTCAAGGATTCGAACTTGCGAAGCTAGATTTGGAATTGAAAATTCCAATCATAAGTTAAAATAAATACATAATGTTATTGAAATAAAGAATGTGGAATTGCAATTGTTTAGCTTACATATCTGTATATGGAAACGGAATGTAATAATGAAATTTGTTTCTGTGAAAATTAAAATAAGGATTTTAATCGTCAAATTACATATTTTGTAAAGAGGTTATTTGAAAACTAGGTTACTGAACTCGGGGTCATGACAAGTTTGGCAACGTGACGCATGTCATCCAACGTGCTTTATGAGCACGTTTAATCATGCGATGACGTGACGAGTTCTCAATATAGGTAGAGTTTTTAGATGCAGTCTGGGAGAAGAGGAGAAGAGTCGAGGATAGCGAGCCGATAGAGAGAGGCCAGAGACGGCTGCTAACGGCAAACCTTGGAAGCGAAAGGTTAGAGAAGAAAACGCCATGTAAAGAAACTTTGAATTCCTCAAGCGAAATCATGGACGTGTCATGAAATAAAGGACGTCAGCATCTTTGTGTATCTGCGTCTTCGTGTTGTGATTCAACAGGAAAGGTATTTTCCATTTATATTATAAGAACTTTGTGAAAATCCTCATCTCAAAAGTAGGTAAGAAATATAGGTGTCATTGGTTATAGAAACACTCCCGTCATACAGAACTGTTAAACGTATAAATGTCAAACCCTCGGTCTATCTATCTATATATCAAATCTCCTCTCATTGTGTAGTAACATGTACATTGTCTATTATGTCAAAAATGTCTCTCTCTTTATATATACCTGTTTATGTCTCCAATATGCTACCTCTTACAACATGAATATCTTAAGACGAACAATACCACTAATTACATAATATATATATTTTCTTTCTTTGAAGGTATATGAGAAGCCAAAATTATCCTGCTTTTAATTAAAACCAGCCGAGAGCTCTTTTTAGTATCATCTCTGTTCCTTTAAGTGTAATTTTCTGGACTTCTCTTGCACTTGGTTCACCAGGAATAGATCTGTTTCTGACCACAGTTCCTGATGATTGTGTTACGGACGCCCACAGCCCACTTGGGAATGCTGATCAGCTAGTGATAATAGTTGAAATCGCCCTAAACTCTAGAGCCAAAACGGAAGAGCCATTGCTTAAAACAACGAGATATTATAAAAAGGCTGAGTGGGAAGCCATCAGGGATCTTATCAGAGATGCCCCATTGCGAAATATCTTTTCACTTCCTGCTGAACAGTGCGCAAATGAGACCACTGAATGGTTTAAACAGCAATTGAAGCACATGTTCCCACGCGGAAATTTTATAGCAAGCCACACTTTCCCCAATGGTTTACTTCCATATGTGCAACTGCCATTGCGCAAAGGCAGCATGCGTACCTCAGATTTAACCGGCATAAATCCAGTTCAAACAGACAGAAGTATATAGAAGCCAGAAGTAACTGTAAGAAAGAAATAGCGACAGCTAAAAGAGAATTTACTGAAACCACCAAAAAACACATCGAAGCACAGAAATTAGGAACCCGTGACTTCTGGAAAATCTACAACAGTGTAGTAAATAATGGGCAATAAACAATTCCCCCACTATCCAACAATAACGAGGTTGTTTACTCAGCAACCGAGAAAGCTAACATGCTTGCCAGTCGGTTTGCTTCAAACTCCACACTGGACCCTGCTAACCACCCTTTCCCGGACTTTCCTTTGCGGACAGACGCGACACTAGACAATCTGAAAATCACCCCTTCTTAGGTGCATGCTATCATAAAAAACCTTGACACTTCAAAAGCATGTGGACCTGATCTCATCCCGGCTGTGCTATTAAAAAGTGCTCCGCCGAAGTAGCTCCAATTCTCTCCAAACTTTACAACAAATGCCTTAATGAATATTGCTTTCTTGTCTGCTGGAAAACTACTTCAGTGGTACTAGTTTTCAAGAATTCTGGCGAAAGAACTGGCCCAGTAAATTACCGCCCCATTAGCCTCCTCCCACTTTTTGCAAAATACTTGAGTCCATAATTAACCAAGCTCTAGTCCATCACCTTACAGATGCTAAACTTCTGACCGACCAACAATATGGATTTAGGCAAACTCGTTCCACAGCAGACATCCTAATTGTAATCTCCGAGCGTGTATACTATTCACTTGACAAAGCAGGGGAGGATAGAGCGATAGCTCTAGATATATCTAAGGCTTTTGAGAGTGTATGGCATGAAGGCCTTCTCAGGAAAATTAGATCATACAGTATCACTGGAAGAATACTTAACATAATTAAATCCTTCTTAGATAAGTGAAAAATCCAGGTTGTCCTCGACGGTCGTACATTGAAACAATATGATATAAATGCAGAAGTGCCTCAGGGGTCTATCCTTGAACCTCTGTTGTTCCTAATATTCATAAATGACCTCCCTGACATCACGCTCTATAACAGACAAACTTAAACGCTCGTTTAACGTTTTCTTCTCTATTTGTTAACTTTATATTGTTTTCAGCTTTTCAATGTCGCTGATGAATTTGCGCTGACTGTTTCCAACCTCTTATGGTGGATTCAGCGTAATGAAACCAATGGTACGACTTTGAAATATGTATATATAGTGTAGTAATAAATATTATATATATATATATTTATATATAATATATATATATATATATATATATATTTGTAGTCATCGACATACAGTCCTGTTTCGTTGTATCACAACTCATCAGTGCCGCTAGACTAGCATCTCTCCCAAGCCAAGGATTGAACCTAGAACCGTCGTGTTGACAGTCGACAGTTCTTCCACTCGACCATGGAATCGACGCCCATAAATAATTCGTCGGAATGTCTATTTAAATAGATACCCGCCACCACTTTTATAGTGCTCAAATCGCCTGTTCATCACATCTGAATGAAAATGACGGAGTCCTTTTTTCCGATTTTGTTGGATAACTTTTCAATTCGCCGAGCGATCTTTTTTTTTTATTTCGGCTGCCATGTTGTATATTATGGCGCCCAGTAGTTGTTTTTCGGCCATATTTTTCTCAAACCCTTCCAAGAGGTATATTCGATCGTCGTCAGGAGCGATTGTTGTTGTCGTTTTCTTTATTGAGGCTTTATGTACTTATAGTTAGTTCTATTTTTATTGGTTATAAAGGTAGGTGAAGAATAGGTAGGAGTGACTTATCTTTATTTTTTAATTTAATTCTTGATTTATATTTTACTAGCCTAGGTGCCCGGCGTTGCCCGGGTGTTAGGAGGTGTGTGGTGAGCAAAAGATATATAAATAATAATTGCGTAGTAGACAGGCAGGCTCGAACCAATACCGCGAAGTAGGACAAGAACGTGAAAAAAAAAACATAAATAACGATGTGACGTGTTTGCTGTTGCGTTCATCGCCTCACCGGAAGTGGCTAAAGTTTAAATTAAGGTTAGTCAATCGAAAAGAGGGGAAGACCTTTGAAAATATCGGCGAAAAAAGCGAATCCTCCTTGTAGAAAAGTGCGCAGTTGAAGATGAAGAAATTAATGTCTTTAGCCAATTTTTTGATATTTGTCGTCCGAAAGGTCGCGCTTGCAAACGGTACCAATCTCGTGAAAATCCGTCGCCTCTGTCGAAAGTTTTAGGCATACATACATACATACATACATACATACATTTAAACAGACAGGTGAGATTTATATTATAGATTTATTTATTCATTTCTTTATTGTTATATATATATATATATATATATATATATATATATATATATATATATATATATATATATATATATATATATGCATATATATACATTGCCTCACAATTACACACACAGCTGCCCCTACAGGAGTATCCTTTGTTTTTCAGAGGCATCGAATCGATATATATATATACATACATATATATATATATATATATATATATATATATATATATATATATCGATTCGAGGCAAGAGTTGCACAATCCAAAACGACACCTCTCCTGAATCGGCACTTGT
>NC_136499.1:122842125-122877125 GCF_053919585.1 Euprymna scolopes | reverse complement strand
AATACCAGCCTTTAGTTTCTCAGTAAGATGAAACGCATGGAAAACATTGTCTAGTTTATCACGAGCTTTGACAATATTTGGAATATGATTTTTTTCAGTTGGAAAGAAACAAAGCTTCTTTCTTAGAACTGCACCCCTGTGAAACTCTGTTCCGTCTGACTGCTTCCCACCTGACTACAACCTGGATGTCTTCAAGTCCAACGTAAACAAATTCCTGATGAACCACCCCCTTAAGTAGACACTTTATTAAATCTCCACACTAACGTACCGTACTTATAATCACCCTTATCCCTGAGTGGCTTCCGGGCCTTGATAAGTGGTGACTACCTTGTAAAAAAAAAAAAAAAAACGTTGGTCATGAATGACGTTTCTTTTACTGATAGACTAATTTTTTTATTTTTCAATGATTTGTTTTATCGCTGCTATACCAATAGCACAGGAAACAAGGAAACTTTGTATAACCTATTGTCCTAATAAAACGTTTACCATTTTAAAATCAACACAAAATAACTCATTTTTTATGGCATCATGTGTTTCCTTTAATGTTGTTGGGTGTCCAATAGGTATAAGTGCATACATATTAGAGTTATGTAAGAGCACACATTTCAAACTTCTTTTAGAGCTGAAAGCGCTTACTAAATATTAAAAATCACACAGTACTCGCGGCTCAAATAAGATCTCCTAGACTTTTTCGAGGAATCGTGCACTCATGTCCAAATGATCTTAATTCAAGTAATAACACGAAGCTGGATAATCCACAATACAAGATAAATTCTAAGCCTGGAAGCCAGTAAAACCAAGAGATTGCAATATATATATATATATATACTAGCAAAGATACCAGCGCATCGCACGGGACTTTTCTGCACACTTAGGTACGCGATTTGTGGGCACCTTTCTAGTAAATGGACGTTGTAAGAGGGAAGTAAATTTCAACTCGATGCTTAAATCTTATCTAACACATTGAATACTGAAAACATACCACAATCAGATCATATCAGTTTTTCATCATATCCTTTTGTAGAACTTTTAATTGAAAAGCCTCGTGGTAAACTACATTTCTGCTTCTTTGATTTGGAGCCAGAATGTTTTTCTGAACATCCTGTCCTGATGGAGACGTAGAACATACCGTGACTGAAGCAGTCTGATGTCAGGTCTACGCCAATGGTTTTAAACGTCTGACCTTGACTTTTATTTATGCTCATTGCAAAACACCCCTTTTGATGAAACATTTCTAGATAGTACAATTACAACAACGCCCCAACATCCCACCCCGGCCTCCGCCGACATCCCCCCCGCCCCAATATAAACAAAATGTTTTTTTTGGGGGGGATCAGCGTGTGGGTGCTCATGTTAGGTTAAATTATCATAGAAAAACGATCCCCCACGTTATTGAAATTAACATTTCTTCAAAAAGTCCCAGGGTCCAGGAGTTCATACCATGCAAACGGTAAATTTGAGACGGGTTTAATTATAAGATTTGGTGTAAGAAGAAAAAAATCGGTTTGTGTCAAAAGACGAAAATAAATGTCTTTTTTTATCATAAAAATAATTATTTGTCCAATCATGAGAAAGTGAAAGGAGGCCTGGGGTCATATATTTGCTCGTTTGGCTCTTTTTGGTGTTTTTTATTAATTGCACGGGCGCCCACCTTGCTTTCCAAACTGTAGTGATTACGTTGGATACTAAATGTCTTAAAATATGAATAACTACTCGTTTGCGGAAGAAATAAATGCAATATTCGTTCTCAGCGTCCCCCAAAGCCTATAAAAGTCGACAATTCAAAGGTGAATGCCGAGGGGTCGGTAAACTAAAAAATACCGATTTATGGTAATAATTATACCATAGCTATGTATGTGATATCATATATGGTAAAAAAAATGATATTTTATATTAAATCTATATAATTATAAAACTCAAATGACCTTGTAACGGGTATTGTAACCCAACATCCTGTTTACGACTTCCAGTTGCGTACATAAACATAAACCCATAACAGCGTAAACAAATAAACATAAATCGCTACTTTTGCAAAATTTGACCTGCACACTAAAATATTAAAGCTATTATTGAGAAATTATTATTTAACATGGGAAGGTTGGGGATGTTTTGCAACTATTCTGTATTACAACTATACTGTCACAATTTTCTTACAAATAAATCAACTTTAACCCGTTGACAACGTATTGTTTTACTGTGTACGTTTTCAGCGTACCAATTGTTTTTTTCGCGTTTAAATTATGCAAATAAAAAATTGTTAATACTTTATGCATTTTTTACATCGTTCATTTCCGTATTACGTTTAAGTTATTTTAACGCAATTTTTTTTACAAATAATCTGCATTAACCCGTTGACAACCATAAGAGCATTTTACAACGTATTGTTTTACTGTGTACGTTTTCAGCGTCCTAATTTGTTTTTTTCGCGTTTAAATTAAAAGATATATCAAAATTTGAATTTAACTTTAAATATTAGTCTATCTGTTCAATGCATATTTTCCTATAAGTATGGCAAACAAATCACTTATAGTTAAATGGCTGTAATCTTTAAAAAATAAAAAATAAACAATTATAAACAGAACGATGAATTATATCGACGTAAAACTACTAAAAACAATGAAAAAACCCGGATAACTCAACAATAACAAATAAAAAAGTTTGTACTCATGCAGAGAGTGATCCAGACGTAACTCAGTGCACGCCTGGCTTTCTCCGGAACATCATATCAACAGCTGGAGTAAGCCGAGGGTCGCCGAGAAAATTTAGCCGGACATTAGGGGGCTGTGGAGCCCCTTAATGTAAACAGAAATTATGTGAAATATTAAACGATTGTGCTTTAATGGTTTAATGGTTAATGTCGGCACGTTACTTACGGAAAACGGTTAATTCAACTAGAGAAGCACCTGTTAAAAACTATACAAGTTCTATAATTGAATACCCACCAAAAAAAAAAACCGCTCATGTAAGCTTACTCACGGCATTATTAGCGTCCTAACTTATAAAAAAAATGAACGTATCTCTTAGTTTAAAAAACAAAAAAACAAAAAACAAACAAACAACAACAACAAAAAAAAAAACAGTGCCGGTTTTCGGGGGTGCTAAAAACGAAAATCACAATTAAATTTGTTTTATGATATGAAGAAATTATTAGGTGGCCAGAAAGTAGGTGCTCATTTTACGTCAAATTTATATAGGACAGTGATTCCCCTTTTTTTGAAAAAGTAAATCTTCATATCACACCCCAAATTTAAATGTGATATTCGTTTTCAGCACCTGAGGAGAGACGCTGCGAGCCTTTGTTTTATCGTTATTTCCATGGCAGGTGCTCGTCTGAACTCCAATCCCTTGTTTAGCCTCGCCGATCTTTCACGAAAACCACCCGTCTAACTGAAACCACTGTCAAAAATTTCCCCTACTCTTTATCTGTGCCAAAACCAAAACGTAGATTCCATGAACAAAGCTTCTTTCTTAGAAGTGCCCGCCTGTGGAACTGTTCCGTCTACCTGTTTCCCGCCTGACTACAACTTGAATGTCTTCAAGTCCAATATAAACAAATTCCTGATGAACTGCCCCCTTAAGTAGACACTTTATCAAATCTTAACATTAACGTACTGTACACGCAATAACCCTTATCCCCGAGTGGCTTCCAGGCCTTGATAAGTGGTGACCACCTTGTAAAAAAAAAGAAAAAAAAAAGAAAAACACCGAAAAGTCGTCATTTTAAAGATTTTGAGGGGTTGGGCAGGAACTTGATATTGACCAAAAAATCTTTAACATTATTTATCTAAAATATATATGGTGCTAATGTAAAGAGTGATTCGCGCTATTCTTTTTTTAATCGTATGTCCACGTTTAATTAAAGTTTTATTATATTATATTTTTAAATAGTACAGTATTAACGAGGCTATTATGTCGAATGAATAATATAATCAAGCTAATTATTTAAAATGATTTAATGTGATATGCTAATAAGCATAACTCAGTCGATGTATATGTGATGTGAAGAATGCTATATCTAGAAGTTACACATAAAGATAAATGTCTCCTTTGACAGAAATATCCTTTTTTTTTTTTTTTACACAGTGATCACCACTTATCAAGGCCCGGAAGCCACTCATGGATAAGGGTTATTGCAAGTACATTACGTTAGTGTGGAGATTAATATTTCTTGGCCAGGAGAGGTATGCACACACTATAGACACTTTATATTTCTTTGATCATAGGGAGTTGTACACACAGACAAACACACACACGAACGCTATTACTTTATATATATATAGATATATACTTACATTTAGGTAAAAATGCACTTTCGTAAATACTTGAATTCATTCAAAACGTATTACAAAACACAAAACAAATAACATCTCTCTCTCTCTCTCTCTTTCTCTCTCTCTAGAGAGTAAGGAAAATAGAGTAAATTTAATTCTATAAGGAGAAACTTATCGGGATAACATAAAGCTCAACAAATTTCATAAGAGTGGAAAATGAAATCACAAAATCTATATATTGGTAAATATAGAATGGTCCATTTATTTAATAAAGATATGCAGACATTTAGTTGAGGGATCGATGTTTGTATACCTTTATAAAATAAATGAACCTTTTTGTTTATATATATATATATATATATATATATATATATATATATATATATATATATATATATATATAAGCGAGATAAGACACAGATTAAAATCCGATGAAAAATCCTGATAGACATTACTGGAGAATCTGGATTACATATACCAAAACGCATTCAACACACTCACCAACGAATACGGCCGCCCCGTATACCTTTCGGAATATCAATAAGGAGCAACCACGTACTTTTGTTATATGGGATTACTGCCTTCTCCCCTAGACCAATATTCTGCCTACTTGGAAATAAAACCTCGGAGGACATTATGCTCCTTCCGATAATGGACTGCCCAGGTTGTATTAAATTCCATTTTCCAATAATTATTTTGATATAACTATCATCCACTTCTCAAAAAAACTATTTTCAATATTTGTGCTAAAAAGCAAAATACGTGCATTTTCACAGCTGGACATTTTGCTAACCGAATTTCATTTCCTCTGATGAAATGTGCCATTATTGAAAATCCATGGATTAAGGAAATTAATATAACCCCTTCTATGTATTCCTTTTGTCAAACAATAAATTCTTAACTCGAATATATGTGTCTATATTTTGATATTCAGAATTTAAATTTAACAACTAAATTTATATATATATATATATATGTGTGTGTGTGTGTGTGTGTGTGTGTGTGTGTGTGTGTGTTTATACAATTTATTACATGTGGTATATTTTTCTTGCGTCAGGCGGCCAGGTTGTGTGTCCGTGATGCTATATTTCGAGATGTTTTCCCTTCGTCAGGTGTGTGTTCAACTTTAAAACGTGTAAGTCAAGTTAGCAGAAATGGGAAGTTAATTTATGTTTCAGATGCATAATTTATTCATATCGGACGTGTATTGTCATTCGATATTATTTGGTTTTATATAAATATTTAGCCTTAATAATTTATCTTCGTATTATTAATTGTTATTTATTTGCTTATTTTATATAGTTTTTGTTTTTCTGCGATTCTCCTGAGATCGTCTTGCGTTTGCATTTTCTTTTTCTTTTATATATTTGGGCTATTATTATTAGCGGTCGTGTTTTGTATTAAATATTTATTTATAGTTTTTAATGGATATTTAACTTTAATTACTTTGTAGTATTTTTTTATTATTTTTTTTATTACATTTTCACCCCAAACAAGGCAAATTGCCACTTTGGTGTAGGGGGCTACTATCAGGGGCAACAACTACTGGGGTACTATGTAGGGATTTGGGCAGCAAGGTGTCGGTTCACGTTACACTTGAACTTCTGCACGTCAGTACTGTTGGGGAAACAGGGACCTGGAATGGAATTCCAGAGTCTAGCGGTTCTGGGGAAGAAACTATTGGAGTAAAAAGATCTTTTACATCTAGGGATCTCTACTGTGTGGGGGTGGGATTTAGCAGCCTGTCGGGTTTGTCGAGGGTGCACACGTCGTGGGGGCACAAGTGATTGCAGTTCGTCAGAGCATTCACCACTAAAATACTTGAAGAAAAGGCAGAGGGATGCAACATTTCGTCGATGGGACAGAGGCTGAAGCTTTGATGGCAGTTCAGGGCCTATCAGGTTTGCGACTCTCTTTTGAACCCTGTCAAGGAGCGAGAGACTAGTAGCAGATGCACCGGCCCAGATGTGGCAGCAATACTCCATATATGGGCGAATGGTGGCCTTATAGAGGTACAGGATACTTTCGGGTTTAAGTAGTTTTCTAGCACGGTAGAGAGAGCCATCCTTTCTTGCAGCGGCCCTGGCAATGCCTTAAATGTAATTGTTCCAACTCATGTTTCCTGTGAACGTTAGGCCAAGGAGTTTGAAAGATGGACTCTCAGATAAAGAGTCGTTGGCTATTGCTATGGGTGGTAGAGAGGGTTTCTTGTAATTATTGAATGAAACTAGTTTAGTCTTGGCAGCATTGAACGCGACCAACCACTTTTGTCCCCATTCCACTACAGATTGGAGGTCTTCCTCTATTGTTTCTGCCATTTCTTTAGAAATGTGTTCATTCGTCTTCCTGTCGTGCCTGCCATAGAGTGTAGTGTCATCAGCATATATACCCATCTCAGAGGCAATGTTGTCGGGGAGGTCATTTATGAATATCAGGAACAATAGAGGTCCAAGGATAGAACCCTGGGGCACCCCCGCATTTATATCATATTGTTTCAATGTACGACCGTCGAGGACAACCTGGATTTTTCTCTTATCTAAGAAGGATTTAATTATGTTAAGTATTCTACCAGTGATACCGTATGATCTGATTTTACTGAGGAGACCCTCATGCCATACCCTGTCAAAAACCTTATCTAGAGCTACTGCTCTGCCCTCCCTCGCGTTGTCCAGTGAATGGTATATACGTTCAGAGATCACAGTTAGGATGTCTGCTGTGAAACGCGCTTGTCTAAATCCATATTGTTTGTCAGTCAGTAGTTTAGCATCTGTAAGATGATGGACTAGAGCATGGTTAATTATGGTCTCAAATATTTTGGCAAAAAGTGGGAGGAGGCTAAGGGGGCGATAATTTGATGGGTCTGTCCTTTCGCCAGAATTCTTGAATACTGGTACAACAGAAGCAGTTTTCCAACAGACCGGAAAGCAAGCTTCATTAAGGCATTTGTTGTAGAGTTTGGAGAGAACTGAAGCTACTTCGGCTGAGCACTTTTTTAATAGCACAGCTGGGATAAGATCAGGTCCACATGCTTTTGAGGTATCAAGGTTTTTTATGATAGCATGCACCTGAGCAGGGGTGGTTTTCAGATCGTCTAGTGTGGCGTCTGTCCGCATAGGAAAGTCAGGTAGGGGGTGGTTTAGAGGGTCCAGTGTGGAGTTTGAGGCAAACCGACTGGCAAGCATGTTAGCCTTATCGGTTGCTGAGGAGACAACCTCGTATTATCTAGTCTTTATTCGTTTATTTTTTTTTTGCGAGTTTGTCTTATTTTTAGGTGTTTTGATTTTTTTAATTAAGAGAAGATAACTATATATATTTATTCTCGGATATTTTAAGATTCTTTTTTAATTAAGAAAATGTACCATGTTTTCTTTTTTTATCTTTTCGTGTATTGCATTGTTCTTAAATTTCTTCGTCTAAACACATTATACAATGCTTCAAGCAAACTACTTAAACTATAATCTACGGAAGCTTTGAGCATGTAAAAATATATAAATAATAAAACTGAATAAAAATAAATTCCTGGGAATACTAAATTCATCATATCGTACCTGCATTAGCCTATATACTGCTAGAAAATTGACAATTATTAAAAGTAAGTTCATCTATGTACCGTAAATCTCTTGATGGAGGTTTCCTTTCTAGAGCAATTGTTCTTGACATGTCAAAGGCCTTTGATAGAGTATGACATGAAGGTCTACTTCATAGAATATCCAGCTATGGTATAGTTGGATTTGTTTTGTAGCACATGATAAGGTAAAGCCGTAATAATTACCCACTAATATGGCATCGAGTAGCCCCCACCAGAAGCTACTGCATGGCCCAGAATCCATTCACCAAATGGCAATACAGCAGCCCCAGTACTTTGCACCTACTGATAGGACATCCTCTTTAGTGGTTAATCCAAGGTTCGGGTCCCTCACTATCAGGCGGATAACGTCAGCCCAGGTAAAACGTTTACTTTCAGCACACTTACTCATGATATGCCCACAAGGACAGACACAGGAACAGAAAATTTCCGATAACTCAGACTACTGTTCATTCAAAATACTGCCGACCTAGAATACAGCTTTTTCTTCTTCCTTTATCAGAAAAGTCACTCATAAATGAGGACTGAGGGACAAATTAGAAGCGAGAGTTACGGGAGCTGCCGATAACGCATCCACAATGCATTGTCTACTCTCCATTAAAAAAAAAATAAATAAAAATAATAAGTATTCTACTTATAAAAAGTCCAACCGACAGGTTTAGGGGAAAGTATGGTGATAGATTCCCCTCTCACTAACTGAAAATAAATAGAAATGTTGGACGTATTTATGCAATGTTAAAATCTATTATGCATTTAATAAAACAGTAAATATATATATATATATATATGAATTACAAACTGAAATAAAGATAAAATTAATATTTGCATACATTTACCTGTTAAATACGTTCGTCCTCAAATGACAAGTAAATAAGAAGTCGAAACTTAAATTGTTAAATAGAAAACTGAAATCATCAGCTGTTTACCATGTAGCTATTTCGGAGTTTTAAAAAACAGTACGGATGTTCAATTCATGATTAATTATTGGAACATACCTCTTCTCCAATAACGATTTTTTTGTTTCTTGCCAACTACGTTTCCACAAACGATATGCTGTGAGTCGATCTCTGTTTATCCTTATTTTCATGGAACATGCTCGACTGAGCTTCAATCTATGCTCATCTCTGGGAAACATTCACAACAACTACTCATCTAGCTACAAACACTATCAACAATTACCGCTCTTCTCTATCTGTGTCTAAAACTAAGCGCAAATTACACGGACAAAGTTTCTTTCCTAGAATTGCCCGCCTGTGAAATTCTATACTGCATACTGACTGAACTCAAATTCATGGTCCCCCATTGCCAAATTCTCACAAAACACTCGACTAGCTATAACAACTATATGCGATTTCACACACTCTCTAACTGTGCTTAAATCTAATCGCAGATTCCATGAACAAAGTTTCTTTCCCAGAACTGTACGCCTGTGGAATACTGTTCCGCTGGCTTGCATCCCGGTTGAATACAACATGGTAACCTTCAAATCCAATGTAAACAAATTTTTGTTGAACCGTCCTTAAAAATATATCAATTTATCCAATTTACACGATTAACGATTACTACGCTAACAACTTACATTCATTAACCCTTATCACCGAGTGACAATCGAGCCTTGTATGGTGATGACTCCCAAGTATATAACAGTGTTGGGACGACTAATGGAAATCTGGAATCTGAAAAATCGAAACTTTTAGGGGTATCGGAATCTAAAAATCTGTGCGTATTTTCTGATGCCAAAAACGATTCCTTTAATTATATTATTTGATTTTGTTTTTTAAAAATATCTTCTGCTGCTGGTTGTATTAACAAAATAATAAATATTTATTGATTAAAACTTCCAGTAAAACTAAAATCAATATGTCACTCTTCCCTTACAAATCTATAGGTCACTCTTCCCTTACAAGTCTATAGGTCATTCTTCCCTTACAAGTCTATAGGTCACTCTTCCCTTACAAATCTATAGGTCACTCTTCCCACACAAGTCTATAGGTCACTCTTCCCTTACAAGTAAGTTTTTATATGCAAAATATATGCAAATTTAAGATATGTTGTTCCCGTAATCAGGACAAAATAACGATTTTTAGTTAAATATTTAGATATGTGTAAAGAATCGAAATCGGTGGTTGTATCAGAATCGCGCAAATACTGAAATTGTCACATCACTAATATATATATATATATATATATATATATATATATATATATATGGGACACACACACACTCACACACACATATATATAGTCATCTGCATACAGTACTGTTTCGCTGTTTTACACAGCTCATACATGCGGCTAGACAGGCAACTACCTTAAGCCAGGATTGAAACCCTACCGCATGTACGACAATCAAGGCTCCTTACCATTACGCTAATCGACGGCTGCTGAGCTATACCAGCTGTACCCTGCCACGCGTTGCTGTAGCTCAATGGTGAAATGGAAAAAAATCCGCAAAATAGAAAATGCATGTTTCTTATATGCTTAATTTCCCAGCACTTGTGGATGCACAAAATTTTTGTTGTTCCATTTTCTAAGCATATATAGAGATTTCTGCTTTACTGACTCTTGAACACGCAAGATAAATTGTCCATGTGAGAAACAGTCAGTGTGTAAATTTAAGCCCCACAATTGTAAAGATTGTCCGCGAGCTTTGTTGATGGTGATTGCAAACGACAATCGAATTGAAATTGCAATTTGTGTTTCCGGTGGAATCATAGGAATGCGTGGAATTAAAATATCTTTACCTGTGAAAGGTCCTGTCGAGATTGTTGTTTCTATGATGTTGTTCATTAATTTTTTAATGCAGGCCATGTGCCATTGCAAAGCTTGGGTTGGTTTATATTTCGCCACATGATAATTCATATGCCAATTTTCAATTGCAGTACATGTGGTGGTATCCCTGACAATTAAAAAATTCTATCGGATAATTATCCATTTTATCACCTTTCACAAAAGTCGACGGACTTGTATGCGATTACCTCACTTGAAATTTTTAAATAATATCGTTAAGTTCATGGAAGTATTTGTTTTGAGCTGCAAGAATAGCTCTTTCACTCAGCCAACTGGAATTCTTATAATTATTTGAATATCTGGAAAAAACTTTTTATCAACTTTTCTTTTGGAGACGCTACCCCGGTAATAGCGTAACATGCATATGAACTAATCAAAAATTAAAAATAAAATAAGATGAATGTACAAGATGTATAACGATTTTTTTAATTTGCCCCATTTTGATCCCTAAAAACTATTTTAACCGGCTAATGACTAATAAAAGAACGGCCCATAAAAATCCAATCATTTGAGGCCCCTAACGCCGCTCTGCAACTTTTTAATTTCGGAAGAGATAAAGTTTACAGGCAGAACATAGACTTTTATATGTTAAATTTCAGAATTTACTTTTTTTTTTTTTTACATAGAATTAAATAATCATAGACCGTTTTGGTGAGAATATACATTTTATAGAAAAAAAAGTCGCATATAGACGAATGACGTGCAAATGCAATGTCTCCTATTTTTATTCCGCCTGAATGGATCAGATCGTATTTCACATCGCAAATTGCATTATTATGATGACGGAACGCATACATTATTTTAATTGGAAGCCATGCTTGGTTTCAGAAGAGTTCCCGATTAATATGGATTGGTTACCACACTACCTGAGTTTTCTTAGGTATTGTGGGAAATTAGTCTGCCAATCTTACTGGAATTTTGTATGACCTTTCACTATGATAAGGTGCAACGAAATAAGTATTAGGGTATCCGCCGTCTGTTGCAGAGTTAGGGATTAACAGATATAGTATTTACTAAATAAATGGGCATGAATTGAATTATATTCGAATCAATGTGTTATATAGTTGAGAAACAGAGGAGAAATGTGCTCTCATCTATCTATCTATCTATCTATCTATCTTTTTAACTATCTATCTATCTTTCTATCAATCAATCTATCTATCTGCTTATCAATATATCTGTCTATTTTTGTATCTATCTATTTTTGTATCTGTTTATTAATATATATCTGTTTATCTATGTATCTATGTATCTATCTATCTATATGCTTATCAACATATCTGTCTATTTTTGTATCTATCTTTCTATCTGTCTATCTATCTATCTATTTATTTTTGTATCTTCTATCTATCTATCTATCTTTCTATCTATCTATCTATCTGCTTATCAATATATCTGTCTATTTTCTATCTATCTATCTATCTATTTTTGTATCTGTTTATTAATGTCTATCTCTCTCTATATATCTACCTGCTTATCAATATATCTGTCTATTTTTCTATCTATCTATCTATCTATCTGTTTTTGTATCTTCTATCTATCTATCTATCTATCTATCTATCTATCTATCTTTCTATCTATCTATCTATCTATCTGCTTATCAATATATCTGTCTATTTTCTATCTATCTATCTATCTATTTTTGTATCTGTTTATTAATATCTATCTCTCTCTATATATCTACCTGCTTATCAATATATCTGTCTATTTTTCTATCTATCTATCTATCTATCTATCTATCTATCTATCTGTTTTTGTATCTGTTTATTAATATCTATCTATCTATCTATCTATCTATCTATCTGCTTATCAATATATCTGTCTATTTTTGTATCTATCTATCTATCTATTTTTGTAGCTGTTTATCAAAATATCTATCTATCTATCTATCTACCTATCTACCTGCTTATCAATATATCTGTCAATGTTTGTATCTGTCTTTCTATCTATCTATCTATCTATCTATTTTGTATCTGTTTATTAAAATATCTATCTATCTATCTATCTATCTATCTATCTGGCGAAGTAATCAAGAGATAAGATGTAAACTATGTTTTGATAAAATTATCAAAATATGTAAAAACTGTAAACTGGACAAGTTTGCACCGGAAGGTATTCGACCAACATCGGAATTACGTGTCTGTCTGTTTGTCACGTGTATGGTAAGATGGGAAAATAGTTGAGTTTGATTGATGACGTTAACAGAAAATATAGTCTGAAAGGTGTCTCCTCGACCAGGGAGGGGAAGAGTCTCAGACGTAAGACTAAGCACCCATTCCTCTGCTTATTGTCGACTAACTGAGAGTAATAGAAATATAAAAATACACAGCGTCTTGATCTCTCTTTGAAACGTCTATGTTTACACAGAATCCTTCTCCCCAAGATTTAGCTGAATATCTTCCAGAGAAATGACTGCAGAAAAACAGTCGATATTTTAACCACAGAACGCAACATTGGGAATCTTCGCATAAAAGAATCGCTACTAATATCCAAATTACGGCCAGAACTCAATAACAGACTGGAGCTCTGATCTTCATTCATTATATAACTCTACACACGGCTCCCACCTAACACTTACCGTTACAACCCTAACCCATTAGAACAGATACACCACTGCACACAGCTCGCAGCCCGCCTCACATTCCAAACAGGACATTACCACAACCTCCTCCCATATAAATAATACAAAAAAAAATAAACAAATAAAATAACAATAATATACTAAAAGAAACTTAATAAATAAAACAGCAGTATATATTTAAAAAAGAATTGATTAAAATTAAAAGTTACTGAAGTAATACAAACCAACTAAAATCAAAAGTTAACACAAACCAACTAAAATTAAAAGTTAGCTGAAGTAATACAAACCAATTAAAATAAAAATAAAAAAAAAATAAATAAATATAAAAATCTACTACCACTCATGAAAATAAATAAATTAACAACTCCCAAGGAATGTCACCCCTATTCCCCTTCCCTTCCCCTCACCTATCTTCCTACCCCCAGCAACACTAACCTAAACACCCAGCTGCCGGCCCCGACCTCTCCTCCTCTCTTACATCCCGCCCCTACAGTAGTCGACCGGACGCAGCCCAGTAGCGACTCAAGTGACCCAGAAAAGCAGAGACACCCACACATCAGCAGAAAATAAATAAATAATAGTAATAATGATAAAGACAACATAACAGAGAACAATAAAAAAGCTCACGCTAAAACAAGTTATAAACCAAAAAAAAAATATAAATAAAAAAAAATAAAGACAAATAAATAAAAATAGAAAATTTATAAACATGTTAATTACCTAATCATACCATACATAAATCCCCTACTCACATTTAACCCGAGGCCTCACATAGCTACACAACTTCCGGTCCTTCATCCAGCATGCTTTGAATCGACCTGTTACGCACACCATTTGAAAAGGGAAACTTTTTTCCGAAATTAATAATGGAATGCGTCGCATAGGCTTACAAGTAAGACATGTTACCATACAACTGAATAAATATATATATATATATATATATATATATATATATATATATATATATATATATATATATATATATATATATATATATATATATATGTACTTATTGATTTGTTAATCGCCACTTGTTCTCGTCTCCTCTTACCAACAGCAACTGTAATTCATTCCTCGCATTGTGACAGCCTTCTAAATCTCTTTTACACACACACACAATACACACACACACACACACACACACACACACACACACACATATATATATATATATATATATATATATATATATATATATATATATAAAGCTGAACGTCTGTGTGTGTGTCCGGTCACGAACGTGACATGGCCTTCGGGCCAAGATCAGAGTGTAGTATCTGTTCCGGCAGATACTGCAAGCAAACACCATATGTGGGGGCGACCCCACAGATAAGACCTTGGTCAATGTAGGGGCAACCCTTCATACCAATTGTCACTATCCAGCTCCTCTACTCCCCGGGGAGTTGGTCCCCTTTCCCCTTCAACCCTCACTTTAAAAATCGGTCTTGTGCCTAATTTGCTTGGTGGGGGATCAAATAAATACCTGGTCACGAACCGGCTCCCATATGGTTGACTATTATAGAAAACTGATCACATATAATGATAGAAGATGTATCGAGACACAGGAATGGGTATGTTTGATCTGGCATAATGATGATTCATTAAAATTGTGAGGTCTGCGTACGCGCCTGGTCCACAAGGTATGGAAATAAAAAATTAAAAAATTAAAAAAAAAAAAGAAACGTTTACAAGTGTTTTTGACAACGATGTACATAAGAATACTTTGATAAGTATGTTTTAACTTAAATAGGGATGGTATAATAAAATTGTGGGGTCCGCGGTCGCGCCTGACCTCCATAGAATGGAAATATGTCACAAAGTTTAACAAGGCTTTTTAATATAGATCCACAGAATATGGTGATAAGTGTTTCAGGTATGGTATAATAAATTATGGGGTTTATCTATCTTATTTTTACTTTCATCATTTTTTGCTTTGGTTTTGATACCCCCAAATTCAAAGCTATCTCTTTACAACCTTCCTTTTTCATAATCTATCATACTTTCATAAATCAGAGTCCATTTTCTGTAGGCTGTTTGTGAACCCAGTCAACGGCGGGAACTGTTGCTAGTATATATATATATATATATATATATATATATATATATATATATATATATATATATATATACGAGTGTGTGTGTGTGTGTATGGATGCGTGTGTGCAAAGGGAGAGTGAGTGAGAGATAGTGAATTAACGAATATTCTTTTCATCCGCGTATATGAAGATTAAACCAGAATGCGGGACTCGAATAGCTAGAAATTTGACACCCCCGTCGAGATTCATGTATACAGATGCATAAAAGAAGATGGCCAAATCATCTAGAATAGAACTGAAAAGAGAAAGCAGGGGGACAAACAAACAAACAAACATAAAAACAGTCATACATTTGAAAAGGCAAGTGAACTGGTGTCCATATTTGCATATTCATGCAAAAAGACGGGCAGATATGACGGCTATTTTTGAAGCGAGGTTGACTTGAGGGCCATCCATCAAACCGACGCCATGATAGATAGTTTTTACATGCCCGGTCCGACGTGGCTGCGAATAAAAACGGAATCCATCTGCAACGCCGAAATTTGTGAGGCTTTCGAGCAAAAAGTGCTTCTTTGATATTGTACGTGATTTCGATTAATGAGGTTTTGTTTTAGGAATACAAACGCGAGACGTTTGGCTTCGCTTGGATTAAAGGGTTTCGCCATTTTGACGCGTTTTGCTTGATAGGTGATCATACATCCGGTACACGCCAGTCAGGGCGGGAGTGGAGAAACAAGTCTAGCGAACCAAAGTAAAGAAAAGAAATAACGCACGTAGACAAACACACACACACACACACACACACACACACACACACACACACACACACACACACACACACACACATAATATATATATATATATATATGTATGTATATATATATATATATGTACTAGAAGGGAGACCCGAAGTTGCCTGGAATTGAATGATGATCAACGGATATTTCGAATTCCCATATTTTTATTGTCACCAGAATCAGTAAAATCACTCATTTTTCAATCAAATCGATTAATTGCCTGATCTAGTTCGGGACCCATCGGGGTGCACCAGAAGGAAGCTGCACATGGCTCCCCGAAGTGACTTAATCCACAATACGTTGTCGTCTATATTGCACTGTAGAGAATCTACTGTTGATTTTATGAATAAATTATTAAAGTGTAAAATGTAAAAGTAACGTTTAATGCTTTAATTGCACTCTGATCAAAAACATTCATTCCAAACGCGCCCCTGTCATATCAAGGGACCTAATATTGATTTTATATGCCAAACCTTCCGACTTATGTGGTAATAAAACCTTCCGACTTATGTGGTAATAAAACTTTTCAAATGCTCTTGTGATGTTAGGCTGTGTAAGGTGTTAACTTTAGTCAAAATCACCTTTTGCTCCTTTTGTCGTATTATTTTTCATTATCGATATTTATCAAAGACATTCCGATATAAAACCATAACATAAATACCTTCATGCGAAATTTCATGAAAATTTGTACTGCCATTTTAGAGTCCATAGAGAACAAATCCCCATACACACAGACACATACATAGATAAAGTTCCTTACACACACACACACACACACACACACACACACACACACACACACACACACACACACACACACACACACACACACACACACACACACACATATATATGTATCATGGCATACATAATATATATATATTTATATATATATGACATATATATATATGACATATATATATATATATATATATATATATATATATATATATATATATATATAAAAGCAAACAGTTATTAAAACATGTTAAAAAACACTTTGAAAAAGAGTTAAAAACATATTTAATCTGAAATATTGATAAGTGAATAGTCCTTAATCCGCGGAGTTTCGAAGAAATACTTTCCTTCTCATCAGAGGGTAGGAATTAGCAAAATACGGGATCGGATTTTGCATACAAAAATATTTGATGAAACTGCAAGTAAGTCAAAGATCTTACTTGATAACAAAAAGTGAAGCAGAGGGAATATGGTGAAGAAAAAGGTGATTACATGTGGATAGTCTGGTGAACAGTAAATAATCCAATGACGATAGAAAGTTAATTGAATTTCCATTTGCAAACGTAAAATCCAAGGAAATCACGTAATTGGAAGATGGTCCAAAATAATCCAAAAGGCCGAAATCCATGGAATAATTCATAAATATGTACAAAGAAAAGAAAAGGGAATAATTCCAATAATATTAATAAAAGAAATATAAGATATGCTTTTCACACGACTGGCGAGACATAATAAGAAAAATCAGGGAAAAAGAGGAAAACATCAGGGAAGAAAAAGAGGAAAAAAATTGAATGGTGATAGAATTAAATATAACATAGAAAAACAAATGTCAAAAGGGTGTTAAAAGGCGCGAAAAAATCTAGGGCAAAAAATAGGTCAACTGAAATGTACAGGTTATTACTTAAGAAAATGTCAGGAAGAGTTGTTAAAAGACAATAAATGGAAAAAATAAATAAATTAATTAATAAATGAATAAAAATAAATAATAAATAAATAATGAAATATAAAAATAAAATTTTTTTAAGGGGGGAGGATGGCCGGTATCTGCAAATTCAGGATAAAGCAAGTAAGTATGTAAGTGAATGCATATAGTAGAATATAAGTAAATATACATGCAGGATATAGATGTGTGGGTAGATAGGAATATTTAAAGACTAAGGCGGAAATTTTATTTTATATATATATATGCATATATATATATATATATATATATATATATATATATATATATATATATATATATATATATATATATATATATATATATATATATATATATATATATATATAGCATGGCAATGGGAATGATATGTTTAAGCAAATGTAATCATAAACCTAACAGTGGCATAGTAAGGAGGGGGGCGTCCGCCTCGGGCGACATGTGCCATAGGCGGCATTTTGAAACGGTAAAAATAGAAAATAGAAAAATAAATAAAAATAAATAAAAGCTAAGAAAATTTTTAAAAATTTTACCAAACTGAGTCTTTACGATTGTAAGAATATCAGAACTTTTGGAGGCATCGCAATCGGTAAAATGTGCCTTTATTTTCCAAAACCGATTCTTTTAAATTATTAACTTTTTCATTATTGGTACTAATGATAAATATTTATTGTTCTTTTTTAACTATCACTAAAACTAAAATGATAATAACATCAAAATATGATGTAAATTATTTTACTTGTAAAAAAAAAAAAAAGAAAAAATTGCATAAATTCTCTTGGTAAAAAGTAGTTGGTTTGCCTGTACCGAAAAATGTCGCAAAATAAAACAAAACATTTTTATCAAGAAAAATACTTTCAAACATCACTGATAATTAAATTATGCAACGGAAAATTGGACACTGGAAAATTACCAACAGAAATTTACGTAATTTTGGAATTGTAGGACCATTAAGCAACTACGGAATAAAAATCATCTGAAAACAGATTTTATGATCGTTCTATTGAAGGATATAATTTTAAATAGGAACCAAGCGTTTTACCTAAAAAATATTTAAGTAGCTTTCTACTGGATAGTTTAAATACTGCCGATTTGCTTTCAAGTTTCGAAAAATCATAGAGTAATTAATTTCTTTTCGAGCTATTAACAAAAATTTATAATCGCTGACGTATTTATGAATGAACCGAAATTTACTATGATGAATTACATGTTGTGATAATATTTTAATTTATTACGTTTTTGTTAATATAATAATTGAAAAATATAATATAAGAAGTGTCCTTAGAACGCGAACATAAATCGACTTATTTGCTTTCAAACAAGAGTAAATATTTAAAAATATGTATATTTCTGTGGGAGGCACTTGAATCCTATTTACAGTTACATCGTTTTAAAGAATTGTCTTAAAATCTATCATCAATTGACATTTATTCCAGAGATGCTTATTTTTTATACATTGCCAAAATTAGTTCTCCGGTGTCTAATTGTCCTAAATTCAGTTACATTAAAATATAAAAAGTGATTTTTAATGTTTTATATTCATTTGGGGTTTTATCTATTTTAATAAGATGGTAGGTTTTGCCCGGTGTCCTTTTGTCCGATGTGCTTTTGTCCGGTTCCCTTGCTAGCATTGAAAAAGCTTACAAGGAGTTATCAAAAAGTGTGCTTACAAAAACAAATTTTTGATAATTTCAGTCTAAGTCGTAGATGAATTAAACAGTAATAAAATTAAATTCAAACCTTTCGCATTATATAACATGTGTTGGTTCGTTTCTTCTTTAATTTCGGCGGCCCTGTCGGTGGGGCATTAGAATACGCCGACTGCCCCCCCCCCGCCCTGCAGAGGGTAAAAGTCCCTTAATGGGGGTCCTGGATATGACCTTAAACTATATCCAGTGGTGAGGCCCTAGCTTGTGGGCTTTGGGGAGTGTGGAGCCACGCTTTAATTACCATTGCTCCCAGGTCCATTTTGACCCGGAGTGATAGTACCTGTTAGGGTTTAACTATGGGTTAAATAGAAACCGACTTGAAAACAACAAATATATTCTATTAAAAATTTTTTCTTCAAAATCTTTGGATTCGGCATTAAATAACCCGGAAAAAGTTGATATGCCGTAAAACAAAAACAACCAAACAACTTTAATTTCGGTTTATATGTCTGTATTTGTTCAGATGAATTAGGCATTAACATGATTAGTAGATTAAAAAGTTTTCACGCGACAACACGTGTTAGCTCATATCTTCTTTGATTTTCGTTATGTGTTTACTAAAATATAAAAATCTGAATGAGACTGATTTGGATGGCAATATAAAGCAATACAATCCCAGGCTACTAATAGAAATTATTTTTGGTAAATAATATTTTTGATTCCATTCGGCAATTTAGGTTTCAAGTTTCTCATATGAAAATTTGCCAATATAAAATATAAGTGTATTTTTAAAACCTATTTTAAAGACATTCAAAATTCATGAATTGAAAATTAGTTCCTGCTTGTTTCATGTTCAAACATTTATTTTAATATAAATCGAAAATTCGAACTGTTTTGTTTTGTGAAAGTTAAACGCATTCTTTTACTAGGTAGAAGAGTTACTTATCTTGCCTTTGGTAACATTTATTTGTTTTGTCTTTATTTTTTTCTCCCCGTTTTTACTTTGTTAGAAAGTCTGGAAAATCATGCACCAGGTGAGAAGAAATAAACAAAACAAATAAATTTAAGAATTTTGACTGGGGGGTTATTTTCACATGTAAAATTAATTACTGACATATTAATGGCATAGCAATGACATAAATTAATCACTGACATAAAATACACCTCCATATTCGAGATATTCTAGCGTTTTAAGGCGGTTAAGCGAAAGTGATTTTCTTGAAATATTTTTGTTGATTTTTCTATGGAAAAGTTATATTATCTGGAAGCTGAATTTTTTTTAACAAACATCTATCTCTTCTGAAACTGAAAATCACAAAATGATTGGATTTTTTTATATACAGTTCTTTTATGACTCTTTAGCCGGTTAAAAGGTTTTAAGGGATAAAAAACTGGGTCAAATGTGAAAAAATCGTTATACATTTTGTACATTAATCTTAGTTAATTTTTTAATTTTTAATCAGTTCATATGCATGTTATGTTGGTCGAGTGGTAACGTCAGCAGCTATTAATGCTACAGTTTTGCTTTGTATTTCGATTCTAGCTGATGGCACCCAAATACATGTTTTTACTTTTGAAATCAAGATTCTATAATAATATATACGGACAAATTAAAATATCATATTTAAGCGTATTTTACGACCGGGCAAAGCCGAGCGACCCCCACTCTTTAACACTCTTTTTAATCTTTAACATATTTTCTTTGTATGCGTTGAATAGCAAAATTATATCAAACCAGATTTAATATTTTGTTAATGGCTTTTCTTTGAGAAGATAAGCCAATATCGAAAATCTATGGGTTAAGAAAATTACTTTAAATATTTGTGTTCTTTGCTTAAGCAATTCATGTTTATTATGCAAATTATATTTTCTGAATAAAATTTAAATATAAAAACTGTAATTTTTAATTTACTCTATCTAGTATATTGAGCAATTTTATTTGGCTGGAACTATTTGATATAAAATATTTTTTCCCAAAATATTTTATAAGACGTGAAACCACAAGATTCATTGATCTACGAGGGGCGTGCAATAAGTAATGCCCTTGACCAACTTCCAGTTGGCTGATCTAGCTGAAATTTTGCATGTGCAATGATTTATATCTTTACGGGTTATGTGGCAAATTACAGCTCTGAACTAATTGTTGTTTCTGTTTTACAGGTATTTGAGCCGAGTCAGGTGTGAAATGGAGCCTGTCGAATGTCGAGCATTGATCCGGTTTTTGTATTTGAAAGGACGCACACCACAGGAGACTTTTGATGAAATGAAAGAAACTTATGGTGATAATGCCCCCTCATATGACCTTGTAAAACGCTAGCACCGTGAATTCAAACATGGCCTGAAGTCTGTGGAAACAGCTCCCAGACATGGTCGCCTCCCTTTTGCCATTGATGAGGTATCTATCCGTCAAGTTGAGGCTGCCATTTTGAAAGATCGGCGCATTACTATTCGCCAAATAGCCCAAGATGTGAAGATTAGTACAGGGTCTGTGGAAACTATCATTCATGACCATTTGCATATGCATAAGGTGCCTGCCAGTCTGACGCGCCGAGTGCTCGAGGATGAATTTGAAGATGTGCTAAGAAGATGAGTCAACGTTTTTCAAAAGACTGATTGCACAGAATGAAACCTGGGTCCATCACTATGATCCAGAGACCAAAGCCCAGTCAATACAGTGGAAGCACTTGGACTCACCACCTCCAAAGAAGGCAAGGGCGCAACCCTCCGCTGGCAAGGTCATGCTCACAGTCTTCTGGGACCATGACGTAGTAGTGATGACAGATTTCCTGGAAAAGAGTACCACAATTACAGGAGCCTATTATGCTTAACTTTTGAGGAAATTAAGGGAAGCTATCAAAATCAAGAGGTGGGGCAAGATCAGCAAAGGTACCCTCCTCCTGCAGGACAACGCTCCGGTCCACAACTCGCATGTCGCCTGATCAGAAGCACGGGCGTGTGGTTATAAAATCCTTCCCCATCCTCCCTACTCTTCTGACCTTGCACCCTCTGACTTTCACCTCTTCCAAGCCATAAAGTTGTTTTTGAAAGGAAAGCGTTTCCCAGATGGCGCAGCTTTAATGTCTAAAGTCACGTCGTGGTTGGAGGATCAACCTGCGATGTTCTACAAAAACGGTCTCCAGAGCTGCATCAAACGATGGGAGAAATGCGTAACTCTGGGGGGTTCCTATGTAGAGAAAGACTAATAACTGTGCCAAGTTTCGTTGCTCTACTGCCATGGGAAGTAGGTCAGGGGCATTACTTATTGCACGCCCCTCGTGTGATCTAATTCATATATATATATATTTGTATATATATGTGTATATATGTTAGACTTATATATTTCAAACGATATAATGTTTGAAATTGTCGACTGGACATGGAAACAATTATAACGTTAAATGAAGTACACTTTTTGTTGCCATCAACACCTTTTTTGAAGTCTTGATTTTGCTTACACAGTATATATATATATATATATATATATATATATATATATATATATATATATATATATATATATATATGTTACAGCATTAAAAAATTTTTTTAAATTCAATTCATAATATTATATAATCCATTCTTAATGCTGCAATGTTTTAAATTATAAATTTATTATATTTTTACTAGAATATATTGTCCTTTTCTTTTTCTGTTTTAACAACTAGTCCTTTACTTTTCCATGTTTAAGCTTAACTATATTTTCATGCTCACATTTTTCTATTGTAATATATATATATATATATATATATATATATATATATATATATATATACTAGCAAAAGTACCCGTCGTTGACTATGTTCAAAAACAGCCTACAGAAAATGGACTCTGATTTATGAAAGTATGATAGGTTATGAAAAGGAAGGGTTGTAAAGAGATAGCTTCGAATTTGGGGGTATCAAAACCAAAGTAAAAAATGATGAAAGTAAACCCCATAATCTATTATATCATACCTGTTCACACTGAAACACTTATCACAATATTTTTTATTTGATTTTATTTAAAGAAAAATATTCTACCGCTGATATTAATACTAAAAAAGTGAATATCTGTTGATTTTAAGTAAATACTAAAAAAGTAAAACTAAAATCGGTGAATCATCCCTCACAAGTGTATCCTTACGTTTAAGAAAATATCTGCACATTTAACATGTGGTTTTATGGTAATCGTGAAAAATAACAACTTTATAGTTAAATATGTAGAGCTTAAGGAAGAATCGGAATTAGAATCGGTAATTGCACCGCAATCGGTAAAAATACCGGAATCATCCAATCACTAAATTAAATTTATTTTTATATAAAATATAATTCTTTATATTCCTTTATTCTAAAACTATAATTTTATTTAATTGCAATACACGAATGCCCTATGTAATCCGTTAGCATAATTGTTTACTTCTCGCGAAAACATTAATAATTCAACTTATTAATCTTTTAACTTAACAGAATAATTTCTCGTTAATCGAAAACCGCAAATACCTTGGATTTTAATTTTTATCCTATTTTTATTTTTATTATATTTTTGTTTTTATTAAAAAAATTTTTTTGATTAAAATTTTATTTTTATCCTATTTTTATTTTTATTTTATTATTGTTTTTATTAAAAAAAATTTTTTAATTAAAATTTTATATTTATCCTATTTTTATTTTTATTCTATTTTTGTTTTTATTAAAAAAAAATTTTTTTTAATTAAAATTTTATTTTTATCCTATTTTTATTTTTATTCTATTTTTGTTTTTATTAAAAAAAATTTTTTAATTAAAATTTTATTTTTATCCTATTTTTATTTTTATTCTATTTTTGTTTTTATTAAAAATTTTTAAAATTAAAATTTTATTTTTACTTTTATTTTTTACTTCTCTCTCTTCGTTCCAATTTCTGTTTTCCTAATAAATAATATTCATTCAGTTTCAATGTCATTCATCTTATATTGGTCATGAATTAATTCAATGTATACTATAAATTAATTAACTTATGCGTTGAATATAAAACGTTAGTATTAAAACCATTTCAATATACATATGTATATATTCATGAGTTTTATTTACCGATAATCTAAACTAAATTATAATCATCAGATGAATGGTTAATTATAATTTCTATTTGTCATTAAACATATTATAATTCATTTCCTCTTAATGCCGAATCATAAATTATTTAGTTACTATTATATTTATTTGATCTATATTTTATATATATATATATATACTAGCATTTAAGCCCGGCTTTGCTTGAGCCCTATGTACTGTTCATAACTTTATGTGCATATGTGTGTGCATATATATATATATATATATATATATATATATATATATATATATATAGTTATTATATTGTTATTTGGATCGATATTAACAGGTTTCTTTTGTATTTAATCCGTTGACTTAAGCCATGAGTAAGTTATCTGCCCTTTATTTTTGCACAGAAACCCTTTGTCTATTTTATTGACTGAGCATATTTATTTATTATTTTTAAAATATTTAAATATTTAAATATGTTTGCGTGCATAAACTTTATGCATATATATTAAAAAAATGTGCATATAGACTGAAATGCCTTTCTATATAATATGCCTCATTAACTACCATAGAGAAAAGTTGGTTAAGCCCGCAGAGGTCAATTTTTAAAACTTTGACCCCAATTCTTAAGATTTATTGTTTTAGGCTCATATAAAATGAAAATGTTGGGCTCATGCCCAAGTAACCTACATCTAAAATTTCAAGTGCTTAGACCCAAAATTGGCAGAGGAGTTTGGTAGAGTTTTAATACCCTTTATGTAAAATTTCAATTGTTAAGACTCAAAATTCGCTTAATAGTTTGCTAGCAACTGCAAAGGTAAAATGTTTTTGAACTTTGACCCCTTGAAAGTAAAAATTTCAGCAAAAAAAACAATTAAAAAAGCTGCCATATGTCTGACTAGACTATTCAAATGTTTTGACCAAAAACACAGAGGTCATATTTTTAGCTTAGACCTCAATTTTAACCCTTTCATATTTATTGTTTTGGGCTCAAATCAAGTTATTAAGTGTGATCCATGTCCAAGTAACCTACATTTAAAATTTCAAGTGTTTAGACCAAAAATTGGCGGAGGAGTTTGGTAGAGTTTTCAAATGTCAACTCGTTGAACTTTGACCCCTTGACAGCCAAATTTGTGTCCAAAAACCGATCAAAACGATTTTCTCAAACCTCAATACCCTTTATGTCAAATGTCGAGACTCTAGACTGAAAATTGGCAGAGTAGTTTGGTAGGTAAACGTACAGAGACACAAACACAGCCATACAGTTTCATTTTTATAGAGGTATTAGTATTTAACCCAGGCGTTGCCCGGGTGTTTTGAGGTGTGTCTTGAGCAAAAAAAAAAAGTGCTAGTAGGAAGGCAGCTCGAACCCGTAACGCGAAGGGGGAAAAGAACGGGGAAAAAACCTGATGTCTTTACTGTTACGACCATTGCCAAACCGGAAGTGACGTAGGTTTTAATTAAGGCTAGACAATCGAAAAGAAGGGATGGTTTTCGAAAATATCAGTGAAAAAAGCGACCCCTCTCTGTAGAAAAGTGCCCAGTTGTGGGTGAAGAAATTTATGTTTTGAGCCAGTTTTTCGGTATTTGTCGTCTGAAGGGCCGAGCTTCAAAACAATGCTGATCTTGTGAAAATTAGTCCTCTCTGTCGGAAGTTTTAGGCGGACATTCAAACATACATACGCACATTTATATATTGGTAACTAAAAATTTTCGACCCAAACCGATTAAAAAGCTTGCCCTATCTCTGAATACCCTTTATGTAAAATTTCAAATGTTTAGACAAGAAAGTGTCTGAGTAATTTGGTATAAAGCGCAGAGGTCAAACTTTTAAAATTTTGACCCCTATTATGACCCCTTAACATTTGTTGTTTTAGGCTCAAATCAAGTTATTAAGTTAGATCCATCTCCAAGGAACCTATATCTAAAATTTCAAGTGTTTAGACCCAAAATTGGCGGAGGAGTTTGGTAGAGTTCTCAAAGGTACAAATCGTTGAACCTTATACCCCTTAATAGCCAAATTTCTTGCCGAAAACGGATTACACAGATTTTCCCAAATCTCAGTACCATATATATCAAATTTCGAGTCTGTAGACTTAAAATTTACAAAGTTATTGCGTAGGGAAATGTACACACACAGATACACACACAAACACACACACAGACACGTCCACTTTTATAGATAGATAAATAGATAGATAGATCGATAGATTAAACAAAAATATATACGTATACATAAATATATATGGAAACAATTTTGTGTTTACTGCCAGCTTTTTACGCAAATATTATGCAAGTATAAATCATGTAGAATATCTGCATGCATATAATTAAACGTAATAGTTAACATCCCATAATAAAACCGAAAAAGACTAATAGGGAATTAATTAAAATGAATGTTTAAACTATATGCAAATTAGCTAGATCTTTTGCTAGTGAATGCAATTCCAGAACCCATATATAAGAAAATTGTATTTTCTTTTTAAATAAATAGAAAAGAGGGGGTTTTATATGAATATCAATACACACAAAAGAAAAACGAATTCATAGGAGTATAGCTAGATATATTACAATAATTATTTTGAATGTAATGCTTTAAAATTCACATTTCACGTATTTTTTCTATTCTAATCAAGCATTAATAAACATTTCTCCAATTAGTTAATGAGTTAAGTATAATTTTTGTTTAATATTGAATAAATCTTAATTCCCCTCATAATCGACATTTAATTCTTATTTTGCTTTTAATTATTTAAGGATTGTCGATGTAATTTTGACATAATATTATATATTCAACTTATCCTCATTTACCTTTCCTGTATTTAAATTTTATTTAAACTCACACTTAATATATTTAAACACTGTAATTATAATAACACTTATAACATTTCAATCTTTACATCCACAGTTTCATATGTTCATTAAATAGTTTTCTTTCTATCCTCTTCTTATTTTCTCCTCTTTCTCTTACCTTTTTACTTCCTTTTTATATTTTAACCTTTAATTTTGAAATACAATTATAAACGTTTAGTTTATTAGTTAATCTATAATATAAATCTCACATGTATGTTTAAATGTATGTATGTAAGTAAGTATATCCCGCAAAAACTTTCGACATAGGCGACAGATTTTCACGAGATTGGTATCATTTTGAAGCTCGACCCTTCGGACGACAAATATCGAAAAATTGGCCAAGAACATTGATTCTTTTACCCTCACCGGCGCACTTTTTTACAGGGAGAGGTCGCTTTTTCGATATTTTCGAAAGTCATCGCCTCTTTTTGATTGTCTAGCCTTAATTAAAACCTACGTCACTTCTGGTGGCGATGGGCGCAATAGCTAACGCGTCACGGTTTTTTTTCACTTTCTTTTCCTCCTTCGCGGTACGGGTTCGAGCCTACCCGCCGACTACTACATTTTTTTTGCGCTCGCATTTTTTTTTTACTCAACCGACACCCTTACATACACCTCCGCTTTCTTTTTCGCCTTCGCGTCACGGGTTCGATCCTACCTGCATATGCAACTTTTTTTTTGCTCAACATACACCTCCAAACACCCGGGCAACGCCGGAAAACCAGACTAGCAATATATAAATGTTGGTCTACCCTAATTTATGTTCAATTTATTTCATTGATATACCTTATTATAACTAGTATTTTTACATCTATTCTAACAAGTAATGCATTTTTCTTATTTATTTGAGTCAACACATATTCATGCAACATTCACTTATTTCAACATATACAACGGATTTTTAGATCAATGTTTGAGATTTTAATTTTATAAATACTTTTATTGTATTATGATTATCAAAAATAAGCCATTATCTAATATTCTTACCAAACTAATGGTTACGTTGGTTGGTTATTTTTGTTTTACGGCATATCAACCCATTTCATGTTATTTAATGCCGAATCCAGTGATTTTGAAGAAAAAACTTTTAATAGAATATATATTTTTTCAAGTCGGTTTCTATTTAACCCATAGTTGGGACCCTAACAGGTACTACCACTCCGGGTCAGAGTGGACCTGGAAGCATTGGCAAATAAAGGGTTGCTCCACACTCCCCAAAGTCCACAAGCTGGGGCCTCAACATCGGATATAGTTTAAGGTTATATCCAGGACAAATCTAATGTTTAACCTGTCCAAACATTGCGATCATGCCAGAAGTTATATTACCAATTGACTACTATTTTCGATTCTAATTTAATATTTAATTTATTATAATTACGTGCTCTTTGTCGTCTCTTTTAAATTAAATACTACATTATGTGAAATATATTATCATATTTACTTTCATGATCTAATTTAAATATAAATCTGATTATAACTTGTCCAAAAAATTGCTATCATTATCTAAATACATTTAGTTGATTTATTTATGACGTTTCTGAATTTTTGAGATGAGGATTAGTTATTTGTATTATTTGGATTCATCGGACTACTGTTCTCATCTTGAGTGTGATTATCACAACATTTTGGTCGATGTAACCTCCAACCTTCTTCAGGTGTATTTTGGCGAACTTGGCAATGTTTCTGTCGAACTCGGGAATTTGGATGGAATTTCAAACGGAACCCTTTATTTACTTCACGGATAAATGTCCAACGTAATTTGCAATTGTAGTTTAAAATACTAAATTAGCTAATTAAGTAAAATTAACTAGTAATCGTAAAGCATTGTAAACTAATTAAATCAATTTATATTATTATTCATCGGATTACTGTTCGCATCTTGAGTGTGATTTTCGCAATGTTTTGGTCACTGTAACCTCTGACCTTCTTCATTCCCGAGTTCGAAAAGATACAGCTGGAGAAGATCGGAGGTTCCTATTCACAATGCCTCCCCACGGGATAGAGTTAGACACCAGGGTCATTTTTTAACGTGGAGAAAAGGAACAAAAATTAAAAATTGTCTCAGTCGTGAAGGACCTCATCGACCGAAACGTTGTGAAAATCACGCTCAAGATGAGAACAGTAATCCGATGAATAATAATATAAATTGATTTAATTAGTTTACAATGCTTTACAATTACTAGTTAATTTTACTTAATTAGCTAACTTAATATTTTATAAATTTATCTCCATAAAGAAAAATGCTACATGATCATGTTATGAATAGTTTAATATATGTTTAATTAATCTATTCTTCTAAACATGTTATTTTTAAGCCAAGAACTGCTTGGATCTATGTCTATCATATACTGCTTACTTATTTCAATTAATTAAACGGATTATAAATTAATAATGTGCGACCGAACATTGCTTAACCGACCCTGCAAAAGTTGCACGAATTGGGCTACGAAACTCTGCCTCATCAGCCGTACTCTTTAGACCTCTCACCTACCGACTACCACTTTTTCAAACACCTCAACAACATTCTGCGTGAGAAATGCTTCAAAGACCTAAGTGATTACCAAAATAATCCAAAGGTCAAACTAAAATATATTATAAATATTAAAGAGTTAATATTTATAAAGTATTCTCATACAGATGTAAAAGCTCGATACAACCAAATAGGAAATAGAGCTTATAATAATATCAATTCACGTGAAATAATCTTTTTCTTCACCACATTCCCTCTCCTTCACTATTTGTTACCAAGTAAGATCTATGACTTACTTCTAGTTTCATCAAATACTTTTGCAAGCAAAATCCGATCCCGCATTTTGCTAAATCCTACCCCCTAATGAGAAGGAAAGTATTTCTTCGAAACTCTGCGGATTAAGGGAATTATCCATTAATTTTGTGCTTCCTTTTTAAAATTAAATGTTTTTAAATCTTTTTCAAAGTGTTTTTTTGCATGTTTAATTAACTACTTGTTCTTATATATATATATATATATATATATATATATATATATATATATATATATATATATATATATATATACTAGCATGGGTGCCCGGCGTTGCCCGGGTATTTGGAGGTGTATGTTGGGCAAAAAAAAGTGGACAATTTTTTAAACTTTGACCCCTATTATGACCCCTTAGATTTTATTATTTTGGGCTCCAATCATGTTATTAAGTTAGATCCATGTCCAAGGAACCTATATCTAAAATTTCAAGTGTTTATTCCCAAAATTGTCGGAGGAGTTTGATAGAGTTCTCAAAGGTCAAATCGTTAAACTTTGACCACTTAATCGCCAAATTTCTGGCCGAAAACCGATCACATCGATTTTCCGAAATCTCAGTACCCTGTTCGACCTTTCATACGACAAATATCGAAACATTCTCTTAAAACATTAATATCTTCCCCTTCAACTATGTTCAGAGGTCATAATAGGGGTAAAATTTTAAAAAATTGACCGTTTTTTGTGTTTTTTTTTTTGCTCAGCGTACACCTCCAAACACCCGGGCAACGCCGGGCACCCATGCTTGTATATATATATATATATATATATATATATATATATATATATATATATATATTAGAATCACGTTGACACACCGGTTCTTATCAGATGGGTGACCATTTGGGAATTCTAGGAACTGTATGTGCTCTCCGCTTATCTCGGCATTTATTCCCTGTCGTTCTGAACATACACCCCACCTGCAAGGAGAGGTGTGGTTTGAAATTGCACACCTCCTGCCACAAAGATTTCACGCGCAGGAGCCTCTTGTACTTGATAAATTCTTTTCCTTTCTTTTGTTGGAGCTCGACATTAAAAATAAAACTGCGAATTACTTAGGACTTAAACCTAGTCACCGCTGACAGATTGAGAGCATGCTACTTCAGTGGATTAAATAAAATGTCCCTTTCGAAATTCCGTGCGAATTCCCAAGTTCGACATAAAAGATTCCCGAGTCTGACTTGATACATCTGAATAAGGTCGAGCATTACCTTGGCCGAAACCTTGTGCAAGTAACTCTTAAGAGGAGTACAGTAGTCGAAGTCATTCAAGTAATATATTTTAAATTTCAAATTGAAGTTTGCATATACTACATAGTCTAGCTTATTGTGTCAAATTGCGTTTTAACATAATTTTTATACACCAATACACAATCCGATGAAAAACTATACTTCTTTCCATTAACAACTACAAAATACATTCTCAATCACGAATATTCATGACAAATTACACATTACTTGAAAGCACATATAGGGTGACCCCTAAAACACAGGCCCAGACGCTAATTAGGCCCCGTTTCTTAGTTTTTTGTCCGAACAAAATTTAACACATTGTATTCTTTGTCCCAGCTCCCACTGGGGTCTTGGTGTACTCACGGTCGATGATTCTGCCATGCCCTGTAAAATAAGGGCAATCGGTGAATGAATAATGGAGATATCACGTTTTTTTTTGGGGGGGGGCACACTGTATTTTCAACTCATTGACTTAACATACACAGACAACAATTGTTTTATTACTGAACGAATACTTAACATAATTATATATATATATATATATATATACATATATATATATATATATATATATATAATAAAAATTACAATGAAATTTACCAAAATGATCCAAGATGGTATGTGTATATATATATATATATATATATATATATATATATATATATATATATATATATATATATATATATCATGCAGTCCGTCAGTCTTCACGATAACTAGTCGGGGCCTCAGTGCTTTATCTTTCGGTGTTGGCGTAGTCCTCTTTCTGTGTGAACATCCGGTCACATGCACTGCTTATGTGGGTGCTGGAGTTGTGTCCTCTATAGTGTTAAACCGGCGACCATCACATACGGCCGCCTATGCGCAGAAGTCGAAGTAGTGGCTCTCAGCTCTCACACCTGCCACCGTTATCCGCACTTCATCACCACAAGGCTTTGCCCCTTGGCTCCAAACTTGCTTGCGAATTTAGGTATAGTATCAGTTTCGTATCAGATAGACACCCTCTGAGCCTCTAATGCTCATGTCCAGTGGAGCGAACCCGCCACGACTGTCAGCAGAGGAGGCCGCAGCTTCTGGCCGAAAGTAATCTCAGTGAGATAGACAATTGCCCTATCGTGTTCGCTACTACGCCTTTTCTTAACATAAGGAACTTGGGAATTTGCACAGAATTTCGAAAGGGACGTTTTATTTAATCCGCTGAAGTAGCATGCTCTCAATCTGTCAGCGGTGACTAGGTAGAAATCGTTAACATAATTAAATCCTTCTTAAATAAGTGAAGAATCCAGGTTGTCCTCGAGGATCATACATCTAAACAATATGATATAAATGCGGGTGTACCTCAGGGGTCGATCATTGGACCTTTATTATGTCTGATATATATAAATGACTTCCTGATAAAATTGTCTCTGAGATGAGTATATTTGCTGATGACACCACGCCCTACAACAGGCACAAGGGGAAAACGAATGAACACATATCCAACGCAATTTCGAAAACCCTAGAGGAAGACCTCCAGTCTGTAGTTGAATGATGTCAAAAATTGATGGTCACGTTCAATAGTGCTAAGACTAAGCTCGTTTCCTTTAATAATTACAAGAAACCTTCTCAATCACCAATAGCTATGGCTAATGATACATTACCTGAAAGTACTGTGTTTAAACTTCTTGGCTTAACATTCACAGGGAACATGAGTTGGAACAGATACTTTGAGAGCATTGCCAAGATTGCTGCGAAGAAGTGAGCTCTCTCTACCGCGCTAGAAGGTTACTTATGCCTGAAAGTATCCTATACCTCTACAAGGCCGCGATTCGCCCATGTATGGAGTACTGTTGTCACATTTGGGCTGGTGCATCTGCTACTAGTCTCTCACTCCTGGACAGGGTTCAAAAGAGAGTCGCTTGAAATGTCATCTAAGCTTCAACCTCTGCCCCATCGACGTAATGTGGCATTCCTCTGCCTGTTCTACAAGTATTTTAATGATGGATACACCGACGAACTACAAGCACTTGTACCCCCTCGACGTAAATACTCCCGACAAACCCGACAAACAGCAAAGTCCCACCCCTACACAGTAGAGATCCCTAGATGCAAGAAAGCCTTTTACTCTAATAGTTCCTTCCCTAGATCTGCTAAACTTTGGAATTCCCTTCCGGTTTCCTGCTTCCCCAACCGTACTGGCATGCAGAAGTACAAGTATAATGTGAAAAAGGCATCTTGCTGCACAACTCCCTACATAGTATCCATGCGACTTATGTTCTTGATAGCATCCCTTAAATCAAAGTATCACTGTGCCGTGTTTAGGGTGAACATGTAATAAAAAACATGAATTTGAACAAATTGAGGACATAGCAAAAAAAAAAAAAAAGTGGGCTCCCTCTACTGTGCTAGAAAATTACTCACACCGTAGAGCATCCTATATTTTTAAAAGGCCACAATGCATAGAGTAGTGTTGTCACATGTGGGATGCTGCCTGTACCGCTAGTCTCTCCCTTTTAAACAGGATCCCCCCCCAAAAAAAAACAGTCTCATATCTAATAGTTTTCGCACTGTCGGCCAACCTCAAGCTCTGTCCCATCATCGCATCTTATTACTACTTTACAAGTACTTTAATTGAATGTGCTCTTATAAACTCATAACAACTGTGACCCTCGACATACATATCCTCGAATAATCCGACAAACAGCAAAATCCCACCCGTTCACTGTTTACATGTCTAGATGCCGGAAAGCCTACTCTAATAGTGTATTCCCTCAGACTGCTAGACTTTGAACTTCCCTCCCTGTTTCTGGCTTCACTAACTGTTGTAACCTGTAAAAGTTTAACTGTAATGTGAACAAACATCTCGCTGCTCAACTCCTTATCGTTCTCCGTTAGACATGACCTCATGATCGGGACGGAAAAAAAAAACTTTGTCTTACATCCAGCTTGTTCGGAAAGAAGTGTAACTATTATCTGTTATATCTGAGGAAACTACAATGGGACCAGAATGCTATTTTGTGGCCGGACGAGAATGTTGCTATTTGGGGAGCTGGATCCCCATCATAAAAGTGTAACAGAGTAAATGCGTACGAAATGCGAAATGACGTCACTGGAAGGGGGGGAGGGGAAAGACTACAAAAAGGAGAAAGAGAGCACGATAGAGAAAAAGATCACGTGATAGACGTCCCAGCCGTAACAAGAAGTCATGCGTGGTCGTAGAATAAGGAAATAAATATCTTGATACAAAAAGAGTTGAGTTATTACTTGTCCTATGCTTATTGTGACGTAGACTGCATACAACGTGTTGGGTCTACATGTGTAAAAGTGTGTAATTTACACGTGTGTCTAAGAATGTCGTTATGGGAGGCAGATAAATAAATAAATAAATAGCAGGCATCACCTTTTGTTGGTGCCCGGAAAACTCGTACCCGGAAAACTCGTCTAAATACTAAAGTATTTTTAAAATAAATATATGGTTTCGGTTTTCGTATCTTGACTCCGTTTATTTTTTTAAAACAATAGTTAAAAATTATTTTTTAAAATAGTATGGGAGTGCGTAGTCGCCTTTAAAAGCAATACCTCCTTCAATAACAGTCATAAAATGTGTTTTCAATTGATATTTATTCAATAAGGGACCAGTTTTCCTACCAACTAGCAAAAAGAGATGAGTTTTCCGGGGACGAATTTTCCGGGGACGAATTTTCCGGGGACGAATTTTCCGGGGACGAATTTTCCTAAATTCTCTTTTGTTATA
>NC_136499.1:122707125-122837125 GCF_053919585.1 Euprymna scolopes | reverse complement strand
CACACACACACATATATAATGTAAACTTTTATTGAAAATTCAAAGACTCACGTTTTCTTTTTATGACCTTCATTTATTTTCTGGATTTTTTCTATTACAGCTGTTTCATTGATGAGTAGGCAATTTTACGATTTATGTTTTCATAGAAATATCCTGTTCCCATCAACTTCTTCAGATGTTTATCCATTAGATTTTTACAACAAAAGGTATAGTTTTAACATGCTGAACATCGTATTTGGGGAATAAATCTTCCTAAGCCATGCCTCCTCACTTCCTCAATCTTTTGGTGTTCCTCCCTCCTAAACATATGGATCGGGTAATAATACAAATTCAAACACCAAGCAAAAAAAGAACATTAAAATAAACACGCATAAATATAAAAATAAAATTATATAAAATTATATGATAATTGAGAAAGGAAAAAAAAACGAAACTACGGGTTAAAACGGAAAACTGTCTTCATATAACACCAAAAGATGGAGGAAGTGAGGAGGCATGGCCTTCGAAATCTTTTTACCCAAATACGATATTCAGCATGTTAAAAATATACCTTTTGTTGTAAAAATCTAATGGATAAACATCTGAAGAAGTTAATGGGGACAAGATATTTTTATGGAAACATAAATCGTAAAATTGCCTACTCATCAATGAAACAGCTGTAATGGAAAAAATCCAGGAAATAAATGAAGGTTATAAAAAGAAAACGCGAGTCTTTGAATTTTCAACAAAATTTTACGCTATATATGCTCTGCACCTATTAAATAGATACATTGAACTTAACTAAAAATTAACGGTGACTGGTTTTTAAAATAGCAATCTAGACCCGTTAAACGAAAACGGTATACATTGAAAGTAACCATATTTCAATAACAAACTTTAATATATATATATATATATATATATATATATATATATATATATATATATATATATATATATAAAATAATAAATATATGCCGCTTCCCATTTAGGGGGTACCAAATTGGTCAAAGGGAAAATTATTCCCAACTCGCATTTAGGTAAAAATGCACTTCCGTATAAATCATTGAATTTGTTCAATGAGTATCGCTAACAAAAACAAATAAAAACATCTCTCTCTCTCTCTCTCTCTCTCTCTCTATATATATATATATATATATATATATATATATATATATATGTGTGTGTGTGTGTGTAAGTAAATATCGAAAGAAGAGACGAAGATTGAATAAAAAGAAGAAAAGAAAAATAAATAACCATTGCAAAGCGTAATTTTCTCTCGGCTAAAAGAAAGCGAACTACATCGATCAAGTCGGCGATTCACAGAACCAAAAAGTAAAAGTAAAAATGGCGACAAATATGAAAATGCCGGCAGCAAAAGATCCGCGAAAAGTTGCGCGGGAAATTCAGTCGAATCAAAAATCTTTCTTTACATTCGAAGATCCTTTAAGTTTACTCTAAGTAAAGGGTGACCTTTCTTTTCAGCCCGATCCACATCAAAGTGGACCCGGTTTGAGCTTAGGACGCTCTTAACCCCCCGTGCTCTGGCGTTGGGAAAAGAATGACGCTCGGCAAGTGCTGGCGAATCGTGAGATTATGCCCACTCGAACAATGTTCGTGTCTCTCCGCCCGCGGCCGCGTTTAAGACAACACGACTTAAATACTTTCGAAATCCCATTATATCGAAGAATATTTCAAAAGAACAGTAATAATATTTGGACGAGAATGTACGTAAACCTATATGTAAAAACCGCGCGCACACACACAAACATCCGCACACACACACAAACACCCGCACACACACACGCACACACACACGCACACACACGCGCACACAAACACGCACACACACACACACCCGCACACACACGCACACAAACACGCACACACACACACATACACACACACACACACACGCACACACACATGCACACACATACACATATATATACGCATGGAAGTGTGTTTATGTACGTGTGTATACAGGCAAATGAATACATATATCGTATACTAATTCTTTGTAAATGTCTATAAAAATTCACAGAAACACACACACACATATTACAAAATATATAACCAATATATTTATGCAGATTTTGTATATGATATTAAAGAGCCAATTCTCTATCGATTATTATATTGTATCTAATTTATATTAATAACTATAATTAATTTATATTAATAACTAAAATTAATTTATATTAATAACTATAAAAAATGTTAAAAAAACAGGACTTGGGTGTCATCAGCTTTAATCGTTACCTTTCCCGACATTCCAACTTACGACCGCTGAGAGACAACGCGCTGATCTTTATTACTGACTTTTCGTTCTCTAACTTTACAACATGGCAAGAAAGAAGAAGAAAAAAAAAGCAAACAAAATACTGAGGATGGGGTTTGACTTCGAAATATATTTAAATTATAAATTTTAAACAAGTAAAATATTTGTTTATTTTCGTAAAATTGCGTTGTAATTTGGCTTTCAAGCACACTTGATACGTATTTTATTTTATTCAAATAAATTTTGCTGCTGTCTAAGCAAAATTAATTTTTTAAACAATTTTTTTTTTGATAAAATCAATTGTTGAAAAAGTAAGGGTTCTCCATTGATAAGACAAGTTGCCACCCTAAAGTAAAAACACACACCAATTAAATTTAAAACAGTAAATATCAATATATTAAATAAAATAATTTAAGGTGCGAATCTGGCTATGACGAATATTAAAAAAACGTAATTACATTAACTTCTGTTTATTTGAGCCTGAAAGTATCCTATACCTCTATAAGGCAACCATTCGCCCATGTATGGAGTACTGTTGTCACATCTGGGCTGGTGCATCTGCTGCTTGTCTCTCGCTTCTGGACAGGGTTCAAAAGAGAGTCGCCAACCTAGTAGGTCCTGAAATGTCATCTAGGCTTCAGCCTCTGTCCCATCGACGAGATGTTGCATCCCTCTGCCTGTTCTACAAATACTTTAATGGTGAATGCTCTGACGAACTGCAAACACTTGTACCTCCCCGACGTAACTACCCCCGACAAACCCGACAAGCTACTAAGTCTCATCCCTTTACAGTAGAGATCCCTAGGTGCAAGAAAGCCTTTTACTCCAATAGTTTCTTCCCCAGAACTGCGGGTCTTTGGAACTCCCTTCTGGGATTCTGCTTTCCCAACTGCAATGATATGCAGAAGTTCAAGTGTAATGTTAACAAACATCTTTCTACTCATCTCCCTCCATAATGACCCCGCTAATTAAGTTCCTGATAGTAGCCCCCTGCTTCAAAGTGGCACTGTGCCTTGTTTGGGGTGAAAATTGAAGTAAAAAAAAAAAATTACATTATACTTACTTTCTAAATTCATAAATAAAATACACTTATATTTAAAACATTGTTATGGTATGAAGATAAATATTACGTGCCACAATAGTCGCTCCTGTCGAAGTTACAGACTTCAACCAGTTTTTATTCACTTGTAGCAACACTGATAGAAAATGAGGTCTATATGTAACATTTCCGTCACAAAAAAAGAAATAAAAATCCGGGTCGGCATTTTTGTCTTTTTTTAACACAAGCGTGTTTTGCCGTTACTCTCGCGTCTCAACGCCACGTAAAAGTCTCTCTCCATCGCCTATCCCGCCCAATTCACACTTTACTTCTTTCCTTCGACCGCAAGCCGGTCACAGCCGGCCCATTCTCATCTTCTACCTTACACATTCATTTTTTTCGCCGTCGATATTCTTTCTCTCGACTACGTTGTACATTTTATCCCTTTTTTTCCCCTTTTCCTTTGCGCGCGCACTTTCTAATTTGCACCTACGCGTTTTTCGGCTGCAACTGCTGCTGCTGCTAATCTCTTCATAAGCCAGCTGATATTTTCCACGCGCTTATATGCACTGTGTTCCATAAAGGTTTACTCGTTCATTCGGCACTAGCATTTTAGTCTTGCTTTTCGCTGAGTCTACCAATAGGAAAACTGATTTTAACGAGTAAAATTAAATTTTTTCATAAAATATCTTCATTCAAATAAAAGAATACTAAATGACACGTTTCAGGCCACTGATTGCTGCGAGACTGTTACTGTTTACAGAAGCGCTTTTGAACCAAAGTCAAACACATATATGATAAAGAGATTTTTCTCGAAATATTATAGAACACGGATATTCCATCAGACCAGCTGACAGAGGTAATTACGGTACAAATATGCGTATGAAATATATAAATATCTATGCATGTATTTGTAGTTGTATTAATAAAACTATTCTTCATCTGCTTCGGTTTGTGTCTTTCTGCATTCTATTATATCCTTTTACATATTATATTTCTTAATTTTCATTTCAAAAAATTATAAAATATATGGATTGATTTCTAAATCAAAGTAACTGTTGAAAAATATTTGTAAAAAAAAAAGTAAAGTTGAATTAAGTTATATCCCTTGATGAGACAAGTTGTCATTTAAGATAAAAAAAGCGCATTAAAAATAATAACACTAAATCTAATTATATTGATTAAAATAAGTTCAGGCGCAAATCTGACTGTTACGAATAATATAAAAATAACTGTGATTAAAAGAATAAGTTATCTCTTTGGATGGAACAAATAAAAAGCCCACTAAAATTTCAAACATTAAAAATATATATCGGATAAAAATAATTCGAATATAAAAAAAAAACTTGTTTCACCCAATGAGAAAATTGTTTTTCTTAAACTAGTAAAAGAAAAAAAAATATTCATTTCCATTTAAGCACAAATTAATGTTTCTGGTTGGCTTCTAAATAAAATTATTTGTAAAATGTTTTTTAGTTAAATTTAATTGTTGAACAATAAGTTGATTAGTTATCAAATAAAAAGCCCACTAAAATTTCAAACATTAAAAATTATATATCGAATAAAAAAAAATTCGAAAGCCTGGCTAATAAATTTTTTTTTTTATGTTTTAAATTCATTTCAGTGTGTCTTTTTTCGTTGTTTCACCAAATGGGAAAATTGCTTTCGTTACACTAGTAAAAGAAAAGAATATTCATTTCCATTTAAGCAGAAATTAATATTTCTTGTTGGCTTCTAAATGAAATTAATTGTAATTTTTTTTAGTTAAATTAAATTGTTCAACAATACGTTGATTAGTTATCTCCCTTCAAAAGTTTCAGTCAAAAGTAATTGTTGAAAAATTAAGTTGAGATCAATTATCTCACTCGAAAAAATTATTAAAATACAACAGTTGATAAATAAGTTGAGATTAGTTATCTTGCTTGAAAAAGTATTTGATGAAATCAAGTGTTGAAAAAATAAGTTGAGATAAGCTATCTCCTTTGAAAATATATTTTTGCTAAAATCAATTGTTGAAAAAATAATTTGAGATTAGTAATTTGCCTTGACGAGACAAGTACACAAATGCCCCCTAAAATTTAAAACGGTAAAAATACTATAAATAAAAAAATAATTCATGGTGCGAAAAAAAGAAAAAGAAAAAAAAGACACTAAAACTTGTGAACCAAGCATTTCGATAGAATTGAAGACAGTGAAACGACCAAAGCGCAGATTTAAATTTCAAATTTGCCCGCCATGATAGATTGCTATGAACGATTGAAACGATTTCTCTCTGCTAATTGATTGATTAGAGCTGCCTGAAAATATGGCGTAACTTCTTGCTTGTGTCATTGATGTTGTCTTTTCCGGTCAAGTGTTAACGTAACGTCGTTAGCCGAACACACCGATCATGACCGGAATAGCGATCTGAACATATCGACCTGCACAGCCAATCACTTTAATCACCCTCTCCATCAAAATTCACAACTGTCAGCCAACACCTCACGCCTCGAAACAGTTTCTCCTATTCGCTAACAAGTGATTGTCTCCCTTGAATTAAACTGTTTTTAAAATTCCTTATAAAGTATATTTAAATTTCAATTATATTTTCAACCTTTTAAGAATACTTGATGATAATTTTCTTTTTTTTTTTAATTATAAGTCTAGCTACCTTTATTATTTGTGAGATATTTACATGCTAACTCATGAAAATTAAACGGGACGGGATGGGGATGCTTAGTCTGGTAACTATATCCCCAGTAATTACTACTTTCCTGGCCCGTGACGCAGTGAATAGAGGCGTTGAATCTCTATGGTTCCAGGTGAGCATTGTCCGAAGATGGTGACTTCAATCTTACTCAAGCGGACCATAGGATTAGTCGGCCAAAACGTGGTGAGACAACAACTATAGAATTCATTAATAACTAAGTATACAATTACATATTTTTTTTACAAAGGAGTCACCACTTATCAAGGCCCGGAAGCCACTTGAGGATAAGGGTTAATGAGTGTACAGTGGTCAAGCGGAACGTATCGTAGTAATAATTAGTAGTGAAAATTTGGTAAAGACTTTGTCCACGTTGGACTTGAAGACAGCCATATTTTAGTCAGTTGAAAAGCAGCAAAACGGCACAGAGTTCCACAGGTATGCAGTCCTGAGAAAGAAACTTTGTTCATGGAATCTACATTTAGGTTTAGGCAGAGATAAAGAGTAGGGAAAATTATTGATAGAGGTTGCAGCTAGACTAGTGTGTTTTTCGTGAAAGTCAGGCCAGAGGGGACCATAGATTGGAGCTCAGGCGAAAACTAGCCATGAAAATAACGACAGAGCAGAGACAGGCTCGCAACGTCTCTTTTGGGGGGGGGAAGAGTTTGCAAGGAAAGAAAAGGATACCACCTAATATTTTTTTTTGTGCTTCAGATTAATTTTCATCATTCTTATCCAGTCGGAGTTAATTATCTGAAGAAGGCCAGATTATTATTCGAAACGATGTGAAATAACAACAACTATGAAGATGAAGATAACAGTAAGCAAAAGAATAAATACACAAATTATGAAGCCTCATTTCCAAGGGTCTCAAAAAGTTTTAATAGTAAGTCAATTTTCTTCCAAATTATATATATACATATATATACATATATATATATATACATATATATGCATATACATATATATACATATATATATATACATATATATATATACATATATATACATACATATATATATATATTTATATATATATATATATATATATATATATATATATATGAGCAAACAGTTAATGAAATATGTTAAAAAAAACACTTTGAAATGAGTTAAAAACATATTTAATCTGAAAAGGAAACACTAGATAAATGGATATGGATTTATATATATATATATATATATATATATATATATATATATATATATATATATATATACACACGCGCGTACGTATATGTATATTGAAATGTTAGCGGATTTGGCATATTCCTATAGTTCAAATTTCAAGACCAATTAAAAATTTCTTACATTCCTTTCTGATAAATTCCACATGAAAATGGCATGTGCCATCTGCTAAATTCTCATTTTAATTTGAGATTTCCTTATAATTAGAATTTTAAAGCATTTTTTTTGTCATTCCTTCACTTCTGCAGTTTATTTTTCGCCATTTTGTTTACAATCGTTGGAATTTGACAAATTCACGAAACCCCACGTGAAAATAGCCAAGTCAGGATCGCATTGGTAAAGGGCGTAATTTCCTTTGTTTTCCATTCCTGAATTTCTTTTTTTTAAATTTGTTCTTCCTTTCTTTCGTTCATTATTGTTTTTATTCATTTATACGCTCTTTTATTTTTTTGTCTTTTTTTCCTTTCTGTCGTCTTCATTTCGATTTTCATGTATTTCGCCTTTTCATTTTTGGTTGTTTACGTGTTCTTTTTGTTCTTTTTACGTTTCTGTTTATCATGTTTTTGGTCCCCCGACGAAATAGGGTGAACCTGTAAATTTACCCTTGTCCGTTCGTCCGTTCGTCTGTCCTCACGTTTTTTTTTTTTCTTTTTTACACAGTGATCACCACTTATCAAGGCCCGGAAACCACTCAGGGATAAGGGTTATTGCAAGTACATTACGTTAGTGAGGAGATTTGCTGATATGTTTACTTAAGGGGGCGGTTCATTAGGAATTTGTTAACATTGGACTTGAAGACAACCAAGTTGTAGTCCGGAGGGAAGCAGGCAGACGGAACAGAGTTCCACAGGCGTGCAGTTCTAAGAAAGAAGCTTTGTTCATGAAATCTGCGTTTTGATTTAGGCACAGATATAGAGTGGGGGAAAATTTTCACAGTGGATTCAGCTAGACGGGTGTTTTTCATGAAAGATTGGCGAGGGGGGACCAGAGATTGGAGTTCAGACGAGCATCTGCCATGGAAATAACGATAAAACAAGGACAGGCTCGCAACGTCTCTTCTGTGGGAGAGAGGTTGCAGGGTAGAGAAAAGGGCATCCCCCACTAAGCCACGAAGTCTATTTTGTACTCTGTCAAGGCAGGATAGGCTGTTTTTAGCAGCTCCTGCCCAGATATGGCAACAGTATTCCATTTTTTTTTTCTCAATAACGCCTTGCAATTTTTTTTTTCTCAATAACGCCTTGCAATTTTGCACAAACATTAAACATGATATGAATAAAAATGTAACAGAACGAATTTTCCGGGAAAACTCCGGTTGCCCCCCCTCATAGAGGTGCCTTTCGGTTTGAAATGGCTAAAATTGACACTTTTGAGCTTATTAAAACAAATTGATGCCTTGGAATTTTATAAAACTTTCTGAAAAGTTGTAACTTACTGATTTCTATATAATTTTGTTTGTCTGTACTTCGCGGTAACTCTTGGGTGTGTCCCTGGGGCTCTTTTAGGGCTAACCCCCCCCCCACTCTATTTTTGGAACTGTGTTTCCATATTTGTCCAAAATTTTCTGTGTATGTCTATTTAGCAGTTTTGCATGGTGCTGAACTCAAATTTAAATATAATAAGCCTTGGGGACTTTTAGGGCTCGATGTGGTGGGGGCGCAAATGATAGACTTGGTCATTTCTTTTTTTTTGCATGGTGCAGAACTTAAATTTACATATATTATAGCCTAAAACTACACCGTTTGTTCATTTTCATCAGGATTTGACGTCCCCTGGGGACTTTTCGGGCTAAATGAGAGGAGGGAAAGCTGAACTTAGTCATTTTTTTAATACCTCGTTCATTGTGAACTCACGAGGGGGGGCATGCATTCTTCACTTTTTAAAAGATATTTTTTCTTTCTTTTTTTTTTTTTTTTTTTTGGTTTACGACATATCAACCATTTTTTGATTATTTAATACCAAATCTAGGAATTTTGAAAAAAATCTGTTTATATTTCAAGTTCTTTATATCTTCAAATATTTATTTATGATATATAAAAATAATATATTGATTTTCACCACAAGTGTCACTAATCATAAGAGGCTACTATTCCAAAGCAGATTTGCAGGGATACTGTGTAGGAAGTTGGACAGCGAAATGTCTGTTCACATTACACTTGAACTCCTGCATGCAAGTAACGTCAAGGAAATTCCAAAGTCTAGCAGTTTTATAGAACGAAATTATTTGATCTTATCTGAGTGCAGGGGTAGGAGTTAGTTGTCTGTTGAGTGTGTAGCGGTACTAGCACTTTGATTCCATTAAAATACTTGCCATTAATATACTTTCCATTAATATACTTGTAAAACAGACACACGGATACCAAATTTCGGCGATGGGACAGAGGTTGAGATTTGGTTGATAGTGCGGGAGCTATTAGGCTGGCGACTCTTTTTGAACACTGACTCAGACCGAGAGATACACTTGCCAGATGTAGCACGAATACTCCGTGCATGGGCGAATTATGGCTTTGTGGAGATACAGGATACTCTCAGGTGTGAGTAGCCTTTTAGCACGATAGAGAGAGAGAGCCCACCTTCCTCGCAGCAACCTTGGAAATTAGCCCAATGTATTTGTTCCAATTCACGTTGTTTGTGAATGTTAAGCTTAGGGGTTTGAGAGAAGTACTTTCAAGCAGTCTATCATAAGCCATGGCAATCAGTGGTTGAGGTTTCTTGTAATTATTAAAGGAGATAAACTTGGTCTTGGCAGAATCTTGGGCGTTTAATTTACGGCATATCAACCCTTTTCAACTTATTCAATGCCGAATCAAATAAATTAATGTGGAGGGAGGGGAGAGGAGACCAACTCCCGATGGATGGGAAATATGAGCTGGATAGTGACAATTGGTATGAAGGGTTTCCCTACATTGACCAAGGTCTGATATGTGGGGTCGCCCCTACATATGGTCCTTGCTTGCAGTATCTGCCGGAATAGATACTACACTTTGATCTCGGTTCAAAGACCAGGTTGTATTTATTTGCAAATTAGACACAAGGCGGTTTTTCAATGTTGAGAGAGGGGGGAGGGGGAAGGGAAAATGGGACCAGCTCCAGATGGGTGGGAAATAAGAGATGGATAGTGACAATTAGCGTGAAGGGTTTCCCTTACATTGAACAAAGTCTGATATGTGGGGTTACCCCCACATATCAGACTTTGCATGCAGTATCTGCTGGAATAGATACTACACTTTGAACTCGGGCCAAAGGCCAGGTACGGCGAAGATATAAATATGCGTGTATAATCTATCTACACGTGTTTGTTTCATTGCATTTTCGTTTGTCTGTGTTCGAGGTATGCCCGAAAGGATATGGATTCTTGTTCTTCGAGATGCCGTGATTTAAGTCTCACAAAACCACTTCAAAATTCAGTTCTTCGAGATGCCGTGATTTAAGTCTCACAAAACCACTTCAAAATTCAGTTCTTCGAGATGCCGTGATTTAAGTCTCACAAAACCGCTTCAAAATTCAGTACTTCGAGATGCCGTGATTTAAGTCTCACAAAACCACTTCAAAATTCAGTTCTTCGAGATGCCGTGATTTAAGTCTCACAAAACCACTTCAAAATTCAGTTCTTCGAGATGCCGTGATTTAAGTCTCACAAAACCACTTCAAAATGCAGTTCTTCGAGATGCCGTGATTTAAGTCTCACAAAACCACTTCAAAATTCAGTTCTTCGAGATGCCGTGATTTAAGTCTCACAAAACCACTTCAAAATGCAGTTCTTCGAGATGCCGTGATTTAAGTCTCACAAAACCACTTCAAAATTCAGTTCTTCGAGATGCCGTGATTTAAGTCTCACAAAACCGCTTCAAAATTCAGTTCTTCGAGATGCCGTGATTTAAGTCTCACAAAACCACTTCAAAATTCAGTTCTTCGAGATGCCGTGATTTAAGTCTCACAAAACCACTTCAAAATGCAGTTCTTCGAGATGCCGTGATTTAAGTCTCACAAAACCACTTCAAAATGCAGTTCTTCGAGATGCCGTGATTTAAGTCTCACAAAACCGCTTCAAAATTCAGTTCTTCGAGATGCCGTGATTTAAGTCTCACAAAACCACTTCAAAATGCAGTTCTTCGAGATGCCGTGATTTAAGTCTCACAAAACCACTTCAAAATGCAGTTCTTCGAGATGCCGTGATTTAAGTCTCACAAAACCACTTCAAAATTCAGTTCTTCGAGATGCCGTGATTTAAGTCTCACAAAACCACTTCAAAATGCAGTTCTTCGAGATGCCGTGATTTAAGTCTCACAAAACCACTTCAAAATTCAGTTCTTCGAGATGCCGTGATTTAAGTCTCACAAAACCGCTTCAAAATTCAGTACTTCGAGATGCCGTGATTTAAGTCTCACAAAACCACTTCAAAATTCAGTTCTTCGAGATGCCGTGATTTAAGTCTCACAAAACCACTTCAAAATGCAGTTCTTCGAGATGCCGTGATTTAAGTCTCACAAAACCACTTCAAAATTCAGTTCTTCGAGATGCCGTGATTTAAGTCTCACAAAACCACTTCAAAATTCAGTTCTTCGAGATGCCGTGATTTAAGTCTCACAAAACCGCTTCAAAATTCAGTACTTCGAGATGCCGTGATTTAAGTCTCACAAAACCACTTCAAAATTCAGTTCTTCGAGATGCCGTGATTTAAGTCTCACAAAACCACTTCAAAATTCAGTTATTCGAGATGCCGTGATTTAAGTCTCACAAAACCGCTTCAAAATTCAGTTCTTCGAGATGCCGTGATTTAAGTCTCACAAAACCACTTCAAAATGCAGTTCTTCGAGATGCCGTGATTTAAGTCTCACAAAACCACTTCAAAATTCAGGATGCGCCACCGAAACCAGTTCTTTTCACCAACTCGGAGTCTTAAATTTGTAACCTCTTTCCAAAATTAAACCAATATAAAAACGATAACACAAGAGTGGAGAATATCAGAAATAAAATGATACGAAAAGAAGAAAGCAAAGATAAGCAGGCTTTCTGGATTAATGGTGAGTGGATTAACAGTCCAATTGCCTGTACGATGCTTTTTCCTGGCAAGATAACAAGGAACATGACCTTTTCTGGAAACGAATTTGCCATCCAGACTATCGAAGGCTGACATTTCTATTCGAGGAATTTACGAAGAAGTTAGTTTCTTCGTTTCTTGTATTGAAACAAAAAAACAAATAAAGCATTTGGATTTTATAAATGGAATTTGCTCCAGACAAGGCATGAAGCCACTTGATGTAATTGGCTAAAAATTACATCTTCAAGGGAAAACTTGCCAACAATAAGTATTAGATGGAATAGATTCTAATCCCCAAAATAGATTCGGACTACCATTCTTAAAAAAGAATGTTAAAACCATCCTTTATTTAATCAACAGGGTAGGTGGTTCTCCCTTTCCGTAACCCATGATCGGGTAGAAATGTCATGTGAAAATTCTTATGTAATTTTATTTTAGTAATCGTCGCCACTCAACGGATGTTGAGTGGCCAAATAAATGGTGGTACAGAAGATAAAGGTGTTAACTAACAACCGACTCTCTTTCTTTCTCATCAACTCTTTTGTAATTCATATATTAAAGCCATTGTTCCTGCTGCTTCTCGTAAAATCGGGTTCTCTATCGCTTTAAACCCTTTCTCACACACGAGGCTATTCTCTATCTCTACAAATGCATGGAATATTGTCGTCACATTTATGCTGATGAGTCTCTGTCTCATTTGAAGGAGCTTGACAAATCATAGAAACGCATCTATAACTCTCTTCCGTTTGCCCTTTTCCCACCTGACTACAACTTGAATGTCTTCAAGTCCAACATAAACAAATTCCTGATAAACCGCCCTCTTAAGTAATCCAATTTATCAAATCTCCGTTACTAACGATTACTACGATAGTATCCCATTGATTACTGTACACACAATAACCCTTATCCTCGAGTGGCCTCCGGGCCTTGATAAGTGGTCACTCCCATGAAAAAAAAACAAACTTGATTGGCCCCACAGATTCTTCTCCACCGCAACATATCTTTCACAGATGCGATGTTGCTTATCTTAGTCTTTTCTACAAATACTATTATGGGATGTCGTGTTCTTCAGAATTGTCTGACCTCTTGCTTCCTTTGTTCGTTCGTTTTACTTGTTGGTCTAGAGTTCTCCATTAACCCACCATTTTGTACCGCATTGTAATACGGCTTCCTATTCCAGTAGCTTCTTTCCAAGGACTACAAGGTTGTGGAAGTCTCTTCCTGCTCACTGTTTCCCTTATATCTACAATTTTTATCCTTTCAAAACTAAGTTCAATAGGCATCTCCTGTCTTTGCAATAATTATCTTTCGTTCTTGTTAGCTATTTACATTAAAAGGCTTCATACCTTGTCTCGAGCGGTTTCAATGAAAAAAAAATCAGTTTCAGATAATAGTTATCCTTAGCGAGCGATCACTTTTATTAAGATGTATGAAAATTCCCTGTTAGTAAATATTGATAAACAATCAATGACTTAAAAGATAAAAACAATCCATATTAACCCTAACCCTAACCCTCTACTCAGTCACGAAAGACAATGGATACATCCTGTGAGACTGCCTGCGTGAATGAGGGTTTATAGTGAAGTAAAGGTTGGGCAATCTCCAAGCACATCACCCCTGAACTGATGTTTTGTGAATCCTATGTCAATGAGTAACCAGAAGCAACGCCGAAAGGAAGACTGATTTTATTTTGAAACTGTTCTTCGTCTAAACTAGTTTCAAGGCTTGAAAGTCTATCCTACTTTTTATTTGAATTTTTTTAATTAATGAATTACGACTTATCAGTGCCAAAAGCCGCTTAATGATAAATGAAATGGGCGGATTTACAGCTGAATCATGAAGAACACAATGAGAGGATTGTTAGTGATGGTGTTAAAACACGTTTGAAAATTCCCAGTGAATTCTTTTTTGTATCGCCATGAACGGGCACCACACCAAATAATCAGGGCCAAGGAGGATGGAAAGACTGATGAGGGAAATCACTAGCCAGACCTCCGCTGGCTGAGTGCAAAGAGGGCTGGGACGTTGGGGAGACTTATTGCCGCCAACGAGAAATCAATAGCAAGCGGCTGTTGCGATAACGTAAACTCTTTTGCAAAGGTTATCGAAAGAAGAGGAGAGTGCTAGAAATTAGAGGAGCCTTGGTGTTACTCAGACTCCAGGGAACACCACATGTTGTTCTCAAAGAGTAATCTTTGATGAGGGCTTGTATGACTACTCCTAGTGAGTAAATAAAAATAGATTTAATGTCTCCAAAGCTATTGGTTAGTTTTGACACAAATTTGGCATAAAGATCTTTGGAATGCTAGTTTTAATAGGAATTTAAATAAATTACTTATTTTTCTATGTAAATAAATTTCCAACTGCCTTCTGGAGGTGCTCGACTAAAAACTTCCCACACTATTTATGAATATGAATAGTTCTGGTCAATTTTCTTTACTTATGAGCCAACACTTATCAAGGCCAAGAGCCATTCGAAAATAGTGTCACTAAAATTGGTTGATTTTCAATTAAATGATGAAAAATATTATGAGAGGATTGTGAGAGACCAAGGTTAATAACTAATATGTAAATTCCTTTTAAGTAAATTATAATTAATAAAAAAGGAAAACACTTAATGGTTCCTAATGGTTAGTATTGCGCAAAATTTGGCCTAAATGATAATTGGAATGTTAGCTTTCATAAAAAAAGAATATTCATTATAAAGTTTAAATCTTCAACTGTCCTATGAACGAGCTTGGCTAAAAAGAACAATTGTTATTGTGTTCTTTGATTTATTTTTACAAGGAGTCATCACTTACCGAGTCCTTAAAACCACTCGAAGACAATGAGGATAAGAGTTAATAAACATATGTAATAATCGTTAATGTTGTAGATTGGGCAGAATATTAATTATTTAAGGAGACAGATTAACAAGAACTTGTTTACATAAAACTTGAAAGCAACCATATTGTATATAACCAGAAAGCACACGGTGAAACAGGCTGATGCAAAAATAATATAGTTTTTTATCAGATATACATACGTAAAAAAATTACATTATTTTTTACACCAACCTAATATATTGACATAATATAACAAGAAACAAAGCAGTTCACAAGAAGATGACATCTTACTTATGACAATACGTTACCGCCATAACCAATTAAGTAGCACGATGTCTCATTTTTTCTTACTGTTGAGTTGACACTTTGTATAATGGCTAAAAACGAGTTAGAATACACAATTTGATAGGAGAAATTGGTTTATTTTATTTAGAAAGCGAAATATTGACTCTCTTATATATATGACCCTGGGAAAATGTGATATATTTAAAAAATGAAGAGGCTATGCATTCAAGATAAAATTTACACAAAGTAATCCACACAAAGAGTTACATTGCACTTTTGGCAATAAGCTAGTGGCTTATTATTGCAAAACTTATTTATATAATATCATACATCATCGAACAAATAAAGTTTTAGCAAATTAAGGAGAATATTTTAGAGGGTTTCCAAAACTATCAAAGAGTTGATAGATTTTATCCTTTATTCAGAATAATTATTAATAATAATTATGCAATTTACTCAGAATAATTAATAATAATAATTATGCAATTTACTCAGAATAATTAATAAAAATAATTATGCAATTTACTCAGAATAATTAATAATAATAATTATGCAATTTACTCAGAATAATTATTTATAATAATTATGCAATTTACTCAGAATAATTATTAATAATAATTATGCAATTTACTCAGAATAATTATTAATAATAATTATGCAATTTATTCAGAACAATTATTAATAATAATTATGCAATTTATTCAGAATAATTATTAATAATAATTATGCAATTTACTCAGAATAATTATTAATAATAATTATGCAATGTATTCAGAATAATTATTAATAATAATTACGCAATTTACTCAGAATAATTAATGATAATAATTATGCAATTTATTCAGAAAAATTATTAATAACAATTATGCAATTTACCCAGAATAATTAATGATAATAATTATGCAATTTATTCAGAATAATTAATAATAATAATTATGCAATTTATTCAGAAGAATTAATAATAATTATGCAATTTACTCAGAATAATTATTAATAATAATTATGCAATTTATTCAGAATAATTAATGATCATAATTATGCAATTTATTCAGAATAATTATTAATAATAATTATGCAATGTATTCAGAATAATTATTAATAATAATTATGCAATGTATTCAGAATAATTATTAATAATAATTACGCAATTTACTCAGAATAATTAATAATAATAATTATGTAATTTATTCAGAAAAATTATTAATAACAATTATGCAATTTACTCAGAATAATTAATGATAATAATTATGCAATTTACTCAGAATAATTATTAATAATAATTATGCAATTTATTCAGAATAATTAATAATAATTATGCAATTTACTCAGAATAATTATTAATAATAATTATGCAATTTATTGAGAATAGTTAATGATCATAATTATGCAATTTATTCCAAATAATTATTAATAATAATCATGCAATTTACTCAGAATAATTAATAATAATAATTATGCAATTTATTCAGGATAATTAATAATAATGCTTATGCAATTAATTCAGAATTATTATTAATAATAATTATGCAATTTACTCAGAATAATTATTAATAATAATTATGCAATTTATTCAGGATAATTAATAATAATACTTATGCAATTAATTCAGAATAATTATTAATAATAATTATGCAATTTACTCATAATAATTATTAATAATAATTATGCAATTTATTCAGTATAATTAATGATAATAAATATGCAATTTATTCAGAATAATTAATAATAATTATGCAATTTATTCAGAATAATTATTAATAATAATTATGCAATTTATTGAGAATAATTAATGATCATAATTATGCAATGTATTCACAATGCTTAATAATAATCATTATGCAATTTTCCAGAATAATTAATAATAATAATTATGCAAGTTATTCTGATTAATTAATAATATTAATTATGCAATTTATTCAGAATAATTAATAATAATAATAATAATAATAATAATAAGTAAGGCCTAAAAAATAAATAAATAAGTAAAATAAAAATAAATCGTCAGAATTCACAGGAGAATTTTTTTTAACTCAACGGGGTTAAATTGTATTTATTTGTAAGAAAAACACGTTAAAATAAGTTAAAACAAAAATATTGTTGACCTTATGTACGCCAACTGTTTTTGCAATTCCTTTTGCTGTTCCTCGAATCGTATTTGACGTTCACTCCAGTGTTTTTCGGATTGTGACTGACGCTTTGCGGCATCGATATGTAACTTGGTCAAATGTTCCAACGCTACTTTCAATTCGTCCATTTTGTAATTTATTCAGAATAATTAATGATAATAATTATGTAATTTATTCAGAATAATTAATAATAATTATTATGGAATTTGGAAACAGTTTTTATGCTTTAAGTTCTTTATACATTCAAATATTTATTTGTAAACATTTGTTTTGTTGTTCTACATGTATCAATCATTTTCAGGTTATTTAATGGCGAATCCAGTTATTTTGGAAATAGTAATTATATTGCATCCAGTTATTTTGTAGAAGATTTTTATTCTTCAAGCTCTTTGTATCTTTAATCGCTCGTTTGTAGTGTTTAGTTTTGTTGTTTGATAGTAGATTGCAAACTTTACAAGAATTTTTAAGAAGGATCCAATAACTTTCGGTGAGAAGTGGATGAATATAGATGAATTTTATCCTTTAAACAGCACTATCATATACATGTTTACCCGTTGATCCGTAAAGGTTAAGATGAAAAATGTTCAAAATAAAAAGTGATTTTGAGATTATATTGCTTTTTATTGTCTTGAGAAAACATTTTTTAAGTGATGAGGGAAACTCATGGAGCCTCCAGAGCACAACTGCAAGCACTAATTAAAATTAAGGAGGACACATTAAAGGCACTACTAAAACAAAGTTTCTACCTCCCCCCTCCTTGAAGATAAAATATTTTTAAAGTAAGGCCTCAAAAAAAAAAAAAAAGAAAAAAAGATCGTCAGAATCCACAGAAGTAAGACTAAAAACAGTAAATATGGTTATAAATATGATTATATATATTTATTTATATTTAAATCAGATTTTTTTTTAAATCAACGGGGTTTAATTGCATTTATATGTAAGGAAAACACGTTAAAATAAGTTAAAACAAAAAATATTGTTGACCTTGTGTATGCTTTGAATAGAAGCAGTGGCTTTTAATATCGGACTTAAGACAGAGCGGCTATGAAATAGTTAAACAGACGAATTTTTGAAACCGGAAGTCACAAACCGGATGGACGCAAGCAAGCTGATCTGAGTTTTATAATCACATATATATATATTATATATTTTAAAGAGGAATTATTTGGTGCTCTATAAGGTAATGGGGCTTAATAGGTTAAATTATATTTACATTTGCTATAAAACATTTTTTATTACTCGGCTAATAGAGCTTTGGTGCAAATCCAAGGAAAGTCGATACTTATTTAGAGAAGTTACCGTGCTTAAGTAATAATATTATTTAGAAACCAATTCTTAACATTGAGAGGGGAAGGTGTTTTGTAACTCTACTGTACTTTCATCTAACAATTTAATAAACAAAAGGTAGCGTAAAACTTTAATTTCCAAATATCATATATTTTTTAAATAGCAATTATTTGGTGTCCTGTTTTCAGGACGGTGGGACATAATCGGTTAATGACACAGGATGCATGCTAAAATATGTTTTAGTTCTGGGGTTTAGTTCTGTTAGAAAAATAATGTTTGAATTGTTCTAATTAGACGTAATTTATAATTAACTGCACACACCCCTCCTACACTTTGCTAAGTATCTACGCATTTTTTGCCCCCACCACCTCACCTATGTTAATTCAACCATCTGATCATAATTCTTTATTTACCTCTCTTTTTCACCCTTCCCTTATGTGTTCCTTCTTTTGCCCAGTAATAATAATGCTTATCACAAACATCATTAGCAACAGGACTACTACTACTACTACTACTACTACTACTACTACTACTACTACTACTAAAAATGAAACTAACACTAATAGCTATCTATGCGTTTCTCTGACACCTCCCGCTCTATGTTGATTCGATCATTTTCTAACATTTCTGTTTCTTTATTACCTCTCCGTCTTCTTCCATTGTTGATGTTTTGTTTTCCGTGCTTTGTTATGCCATTTTTTTCTCTTGACTGTCTCCCTTCTTTTTATCAAATTTTCTTTGCCCTTTTATTCATGCCTCCATCTTCTTCTTCTTCTTCTTCTTCTTCTTCTTCTTCTTCTTCTTTTCGTCTTCTTCTTCGTCATCGTTTTCCTCCTTTTCACCTTTTTCGTCTTCTACTTCATCTGGCGAATATTGATGATAGGCATCACAATCATGATCAACAATAAAGCTACTACTACTACTACTACTACTACTAGTAATTCGTTCTTTTTCTCCTTATTATTCTATTCCGTATTGTTCTTCATCTTTTCATCCTCTTCCGTTTTTCTAACTTCTTCTTCCTCTTCGTTTTTTTCATTCTTTTCTATTTCTTTTCCTTCTTCCCTCTTGATATTTCACCTTTTCCTTTTCTTCGTTCGTATCTTCTTCTTGCCGATGATGACGGTCTTCAAAATCATCATCAACAATAAAGCCACTGTTCCTCCTCCTCCTCCTCCTCCTCCTCCTCCTCCTCCTCCGTGTACTACTACTACTACTACTGCTACTACTACTCATCATTTGTTCTTTTACTTCTATTCATCTCGTATCTCATTACTTGTCCCTCCTCTCCCTTATCCTTATCATATTTGTTCGTATCATTTTCTTGACATTTCTCTCATAACGACATTATCATCATCATCATCATCACCTTCATCATCATCATCATCATCATCATCATCATCATCTTTCTTATTCTTTTTTGTTGCTGCTGACCATCATCATAACAATGATGGCCATTAGTAGTAGTAGTAGTAGTAGTAATAATAATAAAAATAATAATAATATTATTATGATGATAATGATTATGATGATAATAATAATAATAATGATAATAATAATAAACAATAATAATAATATGATGATGATGATGATAATAAACAATAATAAATAACACTAATAATATAATAATGATAATAATAATAATAATAATGATACTAATAATCAACAATAATAAATAAGGCTAATAATATAATAATAATAATGATAATAATAATGTTATATATCGTTATCATACGGGGGCACCATTTACGTTTGGGTATATCATAAAAGGATTCCGTGTGCGTAGGATTGTCTCTAATATAAATGGTTGTGTGTTTGATTATCATAAAGGGAATCGTGTGTGTGACATGTATTTTCAGAACCTACCTCTGCTTCTTCGATGTTGGACCATCTGGACATTTCGCATCCTGGAGGCAGACTTGATACCTGTTTGACGAAGATTTATCACTCCAAGACGATGAATGGGTTTTATAGTTTTTATTTCACTTTCTCCAGAGGTCTTGCAGAAGGTGGAAGTGAAATCGGCCTGTGTGGGTTCTTCTTCTACACACGTCAGCATCCCCCACCCCCAGTGAAGGGGAGGGAACAGCTATTAAGCCGTCCGTCTTCTTCAAAGCCCAAATCAAATCTCACAGATCTAGCCAACCTGACCACATCACTCATACGTAATCTGGTCAGCTGACCTTCGGTTCTGGTAAACGTGTCTACACTCCACGTTTACTTATCTCTCTCTCTCTCTCTCTCTCTCTCTCTGTAACAATAATAATAAACAATAATAAATAACACTAATAATATAATAATAATAATAATAATAATAATAATGATAATAATAATAAACAATAATAAATAACACTAATAATAATATATAAATAATAATAATGATAATAATGATAATAATAAAAAAAAAAATAATAATGATAATAATAATAATAATAATAATGATAATAATAATAATGATAATAATAATAAACAATAATACATAACACTAATAATAATATACTACTAATAATAATGATAATAATAATAATAATAATAATAAAAATAATAATAATAATAATAATAATGATAATAATAATGATAATAATAATAAACAATAATAAATAACACTAATAATAATATACTAATAATAATAATGATAATAATAATAATAATAATAATAGTGATAATAATGATAATAATAATAATAATAATAATAATAATAATAAAAATAATAATAATAATAATAATGATAATAATAATGATAATAAAAATAATAATAGTGATAATGATAATAATAATAATGATTATGATAATAATGATAATAATAATAATGATAATAATAATAATAAACAATAATAAATAACGCTAATAATATAATAATAATGATAATAATAATAATAATGATAATAATAATAATGATAATAAAAATAATGATAATAATAATGATAATAATAATAATGATAATAATAATAATAATGATAATAATAATAATGATTATAATAATAATGATAATAATAATAATAATGATAATAATAATAATGAAAATAATAATAATAATGATAATAATAATAATGATAATAATAATAATGATAAAAATAATAATAATAATGATAAAAATAATAATAATGATAATAATAATAATAATAATGATAATAATAATTATAATAATAAGAACAATAATGATAAAAATAATAATAATAATAATAATGATAATGATAATAATAATAATGATAATAATAATAATGATAAAAATAATAATAATAATAATAATGATAATGATAATGATAATAATAATGATAATGATAATAATAATAATAATGATAATAATAATAATAATAATAATGATAATAATAATAATGATAATAATAATAATGATAATAATAATAATAATAATAATAATAATAATAATAATGATAAAATAATAATAATAATAATGATAATGATAATAATAATAATAATAATAATGATACAATAATAAACATTAATAAATTACGCTAATAATAATAATAATAATAATAATAATAAACAATAATAAATAACGCTAATAATATAATAGCAAATATGACGACTTCTCACAATGGCGCTGGCAATAAAAAGTTCGCTTATTGTCTCGTCAATTGTCGAAAAAAGATAAGACGCTGTTTATGGTGGAAATGCTGTCCAATACATCATTCTTCGTAAAATGGTGGTCACGCGCAAGGTTAGGGCTTTCCAAAATTCTTCACTGTGGAAATAAACTGACAGAAATCTATAGAAAATAGAAAAATGCGCGAAAAACAAAACACCCTAAAAAATACATAAAAAGCTGAAGTAGCAAAAAAAAAAAAAAAATGTCTTCGCAATACTAATATCGTGTGTGCAATTTACTTTGAATCTTTTCAATGGTAAGCAATACATCATACGTGTCAACGGCACCGTGGGTCCCGGGTTGGGAGAGGCGGAGGGATACGGGATCCGTGCGGACGTGGGTAGCGATAAAGGGTAAGTTGAAGGCAAAGAAGGAAAGGGTACTTACAGAAAGGAGGGTGCGTGCGTGCGCTGAAAAAGGAAGCCAGTGATTTCAGAGTTGGCGAATTATGAAAGGACTTACAAATATTTTCAAGAGAACATTTTAACGAGCGTTTTACATGCGGAAATAAATTTTCTTTTATACGTATAGTCACCATTCATTAAGGCTAAAAGCGTATCAAGGATAAGACTTGATAACTCGTATTATTTTGAACTAGCGGGACCTGTGGAAATTCCACAGGAGACTCATTCATATGTAATATATTGATGACCGGGTAGATATCTTAAATAATTCGCAATTTGTATTTTGAGTAGAGCTCGCATTGATGATTTAATCATCAACCCCCAGTAGAGTGTAATTATAACTGAAGTTACCAAGTATTTTATCCGTTATGCCATGGACAATCCTAGTATGAATTAGTGAGACTTAAGCCAACTATTGTATTACTACTTATTATTTGCGGGTCATAAAACTTGATAAACTTTTGTGGCAGCAGGAGCAGCGTATACTCATGGTTTGAGATTTTGAATATCTTTGATTTATTGTATTTATTTGCTTACCCACCAAAGCAAATTAGGCACAAGGCCGTTTTTAATGTGGGGTAAAAACCAGCTCCCCTAAAAGTAGGCAAAAAGGGGGCACTCTGGTTACTAAAAATAATAATTGTCCCAGTATAGAGGGTTTCCCCTCCGTTGACTGGTACAAATTATCTTAAGTGCAGCATCTGCAGAACAGATACTACATTTTGATCCCGGCCCGGAGGCCAAGAACAACAGGGTTGTATTTATTTGCTCCCCCACCGAGCAAATTAGGCACAAGGTCGATTTTTAAAGTGAGAAGTGAAAGGAAAATGGGGACCAACTCCTCGGGGAGTAGGGGAGCTAGATAGTGACAATTGGTATGAAGGGTTGTCCCTAGATTGACCAAGGTCTTATATGTGGGGTTGCCCCCACATATGGTCTTTGCTTGCAGTATGTATTTATTTGCTTCTCCACTGAACAAATTAGGCAAGCAAGTTGTTACTCACAACTCCAGATCGCACTACTCAAAACAACTACTCGTTTGGGGCGCAACAGAACCCCTAAGCTCTGGGTTCAATAAACTCCAAAACACACACATGAACTCTTTCCTGAACATTTGTGCGTGGATTGGCTTCAACTAAGGCTCTTAACTGATCGTTGTCAACATCCGATGGCTGACCACTACACTAGCAGTGTCAGAAATTTCGTGAAAATAGCGAATAATTCCACCCCATCTTTCCAAGCTTATAACTCCTCGAAAAATGCAATTCAAGCCCTAATTTTTTTTTCAATTAAAGGAGCAAGGACCAAGATTTCATTAAAAAAAAAACAAAAACAAAAAAAAACGTGTTTTTTTTTTAAAAAGGTTTTAAACTTCGGACTTTACAGGTAAAATTCTACAAGAACAATATGTTCTTTTTGTTTTAAATTTGAATATATTATGTATTGACCTTTTCTCTTCAATTTGTGAGTAAATAATTATGTACTTATGGGGGTCTAAATTAATTATTATTAGACATTTACAAAATGGGAGGCGTGAATTATTCGACCCCCTGTCTTTCCAAGCTTATAACTCCTCGAAAAATGTAATTCAAGCCCTAATTTTTTTTTCAATTAAAGGAGCAAGGACCAAGGTTCCATTAAAAAAAAAAAGAAAAAACAAATAACGTGGTTTAAAAAAAGGTTTTAAACTTCAAACTTTACAGGTAAAATTCTAAAACTATGTCTTTTTTTTTTCAAATTTGAATATATTATGTATTGACCTTTTCTCTTCAATTTGTGAGTAAATTAATTATTTACTTTCGGGTTACTAAATTAAGTATTTACTTTTTAATAGACACTTAAAAATTGGGATGGGGGAGGTCGTGAATTTAAAAAAAATAAAACGTTTGTCTAAAATATTATATTCGATTTATTGGAAAGAACATAAAATTTCACACTGCCCCTGAAAATATCGTAAAAATAGAATCAATAGAAAAATTTTGATAGATTTTTAATTGAAAAATATTGAGTTCGGAAAATTCATTACTGTTTTAAAAAAAAAATATTTCTATTACTTTTAAAACAACTGTAATAGTTTATTTTGGAAGTATAATCCATAAAGAAAATAAATAACCCACTTTTAACAGAGAAATTCCGAGATTTTTATATTGTATTCGCAGTTTCGTGTTAGGGGTGTCAAAAATTCCTACAAAAATTCTGATACACCTACCACTACACTCATCATCTTCAACACTCTCATCGCCGCCACGAAATTTCCTAAGCCACCATTGTACTGTTCGTTCAGTGCGCCAAACGCGTCGCTTATATTATGTACTGTCTTAGCAGCTTCTCGGCTTAGATTGAATTTAAATGAGAAAATTATGCGAATTTGCTATCTTCCATTTTGTATTAAACGTTCTGAAAAGAAGATATAATTCTTTTAAAGCGCTTGTAATTAGCGCGATTAGCTAGAGTGAAAAACGCTCTTTAAAATGATGTATGAATAAAGGTATTATAACGAAAATGTATTTGAAAATACATCATTCGGCAAGAATTTTTTTCTCAACCTGATACAACTACAAATCTTAAGACTACAACTACTACAGCACGAACTACTACTACTACTACTACTACTACATACTTACTACAACTACTACTGCCACAACTACGACTACTATTATCTTTCTTACTTATTCTAGTTTTTTGTTGTCTGTCTTTTACTTTCTCGTCATTTTCCAGTGTGGTTGCTTGAAAGCTATTTCAGTTCATTTATCTATATTAATAAAATAGAAACGCTTTTCTCTTCATAACTTTCGACATTATAGACCAAATATCAAGGCCCAAGTATGATATTAAAAGAAACTGGAATCACACCAGTTATTATAGGTGCCACAGGGCTTATGAAGTAGAACCTCAAGTCATACCTAACTAATATTCCTGGTGGACCAAGTGCGAAAAGGATCCAGACAATTGCACTTAAGGGGACAGCGAGGATACTAAAAAGAGCTCTCGGTTGGTTTCAATAAAAAGCAGGGAAATGTTGCTCCACACCCAACATTACAATCTTCAAAGAAAGAAAATTAAAAAAAACAAAAGAAGGAAAATAAGTAAACACTTCCTGCGCACAAATTTTACTTAGTGGGAGGTGACTGTGCACTAGTGGTTAATGACACAGACTGACGACCCGAGTATCCCAAGTTCGAATCCAGTTCGCTCCACAAAAAATACACTTTCACTTAGGATGTTGGCAACCTTTACGTTGCTCCTCTCGTAATTCCCGACGCCTTTCTAGAAAGAATTCTGACTGGAAAAAATAGCGATGAAACCAATACCAACAATATAATCTTTGGATTCATACGATATTATGATATCCAATTACAGTTACTATATTTGGGTACCGCGGAATGATTTCGTCATTTTGTAAAGTGTGGGCGCTTAAAAAGCGGGAAATTTATCAAGCGGTAATTTATTTTACAAAGAAAAAAACTTATAGAAAGTTAAAAAAAAAAACAAACTAATAATAAAATACAGATGCTCAAAATGTCGCTCGTATAAATTCAAAACGTATATATATCTTCAGCGAGAATAAGATTTGAACAATAAAAGTTAGAACCTTAAATTTCCCGCTTTTTAAGCGACCATGCCGTGTTTTTACCACTAACTTTACTCCACTTTTTCTTCTTCCTTCTTTTTTGTTGTTGACTTCTTCTTCTTCTTCTTCTTCTTCTTCTTCTTTTTTAACTTTTTTCCTTCTACTACAGGGTGGATCAATAACATGTCACCCTATTTTAAAACTCAATTGAGGTAATTTTATTATATAGTACAGCTGACATTTATTCAATGTATCCGCCTTCAGCCTCAATCACCGCCTCGAACTGGGAGCATGACTTTTCTACAAACACCGACAGGAGTTCAGTGAATACTCGGCGAATGGCGGCGATCAGGGTGGCTTTGGTGTTGTGGGAGGTCATGTTGGTGATGTTCTCGACGTATGACCAAACGAAGTTGTCCAACCGGTTCAATTCGGGGAAGGAGGGGGCCAGTGAGAGAAGGGTACAAAGTTGTCGAACTCTTTCTGAAGCCAAGCCTGTGTCTCTTTGAACTTGTGATCCGGTGCCGATCCTGCTGCCATACTCAGGGTCTGTCAGCAGCCACCTGATTGCACCAGGGGATCACCACACTCTTCGGCACATCCAGGTACACTTTGTTGTTGACTTTCAAACCGAATTCGAAGATGTGAGGTGGCATGATGTGGCCCTCACTTGAAACGACACCAAAGAATATAACCGTGACCGGAAACGTTGTTCCCATCAGCCTCGCCACGTCGTTGTTATTCGTGACAATTCAGCGATGCATTTTTAGGTTGCTGTTGCGATAACTTGGATCGGTAGCGAGCATGAGTTGTACAGCGGCACATCTCCGATCTCGTTCGTTGAACATGGTGTCAGTTTCAGACATGATAGAAGGCGCCTCTCTTGGGACTTGTACACAACTGGCCAACTAGTTGATGGTTTGCAACAAAAAGAAAGAAACCCGGTTTTCATCAAATGGAAATGGAATCATGTCGTCTTTTCCAGGGCGGCAATTTTATCGTTTCCCCTCTGTACTACTACTACTACTACTACTACTACTACTACTACTACTACTACTACTACTACTACTTCCTCTTCTTCATCCATTTATTATTGTTCTTCCTCTTGTTATTCTACTTCCTTTAACTTTTTCTGGATCCTCTTTTTTATTTTTTCTTTTTCTTCTTCTATTTCTTCTTTCTCTTCTACTTCTTCGTCTACGTCTTCCCCCTTTTCTCTTTCTACTACTACTACTACTACTACTACTACTACTACTACTTTTTCATATTGTTTTTCGTCTATTTCGTCTTGTTATGTTTCTTCTTATTTAATTCCCTCTAATTTTTAACTATCTGCCTCATCCTTTTGCCTTTTCTCCTCCTCCTCCCCCTTATTTTTTCTCTCTTTTTTTCTACTATATTTCTTATTCTTCTCCTCTACCACAACAACAACAACAAAAACAAAAACAACTAATACTACTAATACTTTTTTCTTCACATATTCATCTTTCTCTATTTCTTCTTGGTCTTTCCCTTCCTCTCTTTTTTTTTTTAGTATTTCTTTTATTTTCCTTCCTCTTTTTTTTTTTTAGTATTTCTTTTATTTTCCTTCCTCTAATTTTTTTAGTATTTCTTTTATTTCCCTCCCTCTAATTTTTTTTAGTATTTCTTTTATTTTCCTTCCTCTCTTTTTTTTTTCAGTATTTCTTTTATTTTCCTTCCTCTAATTTTTTTAGTATTTCTTTTATTTCCCTCCCTCTAATTTTTTTTAGTATTTCTTTTATTTTCCTTCCTCTCTTTTTTTTTTTAGTATTTCTTTTATTTTCCTTCCTCTAATTTTTTTTAGTATTTCTTTTATTTTCCTTCCTCTAATTTTTTTTCAGTATTTCTTTTATTTTCCTTCCTCTAATTTTTTTTCAGTATTTCTTTTATTTTCCTTCCTCTAATTTTTTTTAGTATTTCTTTTATTTCCCTTCCTCTCTTTCTTTTTAGTATTTCTTTTATTTTCCTTCCTCTCTTTTTTTTTCAGTATTTCTTTTATTTTCCTTCCTCTAATTTTTTTAGTATTTCTTTTATTTCCCTCCCTCTAATTTTTTTTAGTATTTCTTTTATTTTCCTTCCTCTCTTTTTTTTTTTAGTATTTCTTTTATTTTCCTTCCTCTAATTTTTTTTGTAATTCTTTTACCCCCCCCCTCTAATTTTTTTTTTAGTATTTCTTTTATCTTCAAATACACCACTAAGTTCTCACTTCCTTTCTGCGAATTTCTTCATCCTCATCTTTTGTATTTCCTTAATTCGTCCCCATCCTTTCACTCTATCCTTTACTTAGCATCCTTCCGTCATCATCTCCTAAATCAACCCTGTCTCGTTACTCCTCTTCACTAACAAAACATCGAATGCGAAGTAAATTGTTTCCATTTCAAAACTGAATAAGCGATTATACAAAAGCCAATTCGCGCCACACTCGAAAGCGAACCACGGTTATTCGTTTCTTTTGGCTTTTCCAGAAATATAGACTCGCACACTTTTTTTTAATACTCTTGTCTTGCCGTCCGCAGGCCATGACGCGGCCTACTCAATCACACTCGGTAAGCAAACAAGGGTGTTCCCCCTTTTCCCTATTTGAATGCACTTATTTGCCAATAAACGAGAGCAAAGAAACTCTTACAAAACACAACATTATATATATATATATATATATATATATATATATATATATATATATATATATATATATATATATTTCAAGCACGTCTGATTGATCACGATAGTTATTCATTTTTCCGATTTTTCTGGATATCTTTCCCATTGGCCGAGCGGTATTTTTTTTATTTCAGCTAGCATGTTGTATAAAATGGCGTCCAAAAGTTGGTGTTCATTCATATTATTCTCAAGTGCTTTCTACAACAATTTTGGGTGCCATTTTATACAAAAACCAGTTGAAATAAAAAAAGCTATTGGTTCATGTTTTAATTTTTAGCCTTGAAGCAAAATTCTACAGTCGTTAACGTCAAAGATGAAAATAAATCGTAAGCTAAACGTTTTGGTTTCGATTCTCAGTTGTGGCGTACGAGTTAGTTTTTAAATTAAAAAAAATCATTACTATATATTGGGAACAATATAATAATAAACACAGAATCTGTATTAATCAAAATATCATATTTAAACGTGTTTTACGAGCGAGCAAAGCCGGACGGCCAGCTAGATAATATATATATATATATATATCTTCTTCTATTCTATCTATCTATCTTTTCTTCTTCTTCTATCTATATAAATAAATGAACTCATTTTTTCCCGTCGGATTTTGACCTTAATAGGATTAAAAATCAAGATATTTCATGCAAATATAATATGCACAAACGGCAGAACAATATCTTAGGTGTGTTATAGGCTTATTATTTCTCAAATTCCTCGATAATCTTAGATTTCTATACTTTTTCTGCTGAGAAGTCACGGCGAAAATCGGTTAAGATCAATGGAAGTAGTAAAATATTTTCTCTCTAATAAATTCCTCCTCCCCCTGCCACCACTTAACACCGTTTGGGGATCGTTCACAAGGAACAGTTGAGAAGAGAACACCGGTTTGGCTTCATAGTTCTTTCATGTGAAGTTATTTAAAATCTCTAAACTAAGCTGCAGTGCTCTGTGGCGTAGTGATTAGCGTGCTGGACAATTCACATAATATTTTCACGTTCGCGCCGACCTACCGTAGTCGTTTTTTTTTCCCCCCAAACAACTGGAATGGACTTTTCTTGGTGGCCGAACTGTTAACGTTGCAGATGTTTTTTTTTTTCACACTTTATTTTCCTACTTTTACTCATGACTCCGGGTTTGATCCTTCCTACTTACCTACCATAACATTTTTTAAAACTCCCCCCCCCGTCCCGGAAACAAACACTCGGGCAACGCCGGGTACCCCCGCTAGTATAATATAAAGCTAAATGTGTGTGTGTGGTCACGGATAGGCTCTTATATGGTTGACTATTTAAAAAAAAAACTGATTACATATAGTGATAGAAGATGTATTGAGACACAGGAATGGATATGTTTGATCTGGCAGAACGGTGGTTCATTAAAATTGTGGGGGCAGCGTTCGCGCCTAGTGCACAAAGTATGGAAATAAAAAAAATAAAAATTAAAAAAAAACGTTTACAAGTGTTTTTTGATATAGATGTACATAATAATACTTTGATAAGTATGTTTTAATTTAAATAGGGATGGTATAATAGAATTGTGGGGTCTGTGTTCGCGCCTGGCCTCCATAGAATGGAAATAGGCACAAACTTTAATATAGACTTTTCATATCTATCTGCGTAAGTATACTTTGATAATTATGTTTCAGTTTGAAGAAATATGGTATAATAAAATTTTGGGGTGTTCGTTCGCGCCTGACCTCCATAGAATGGAAATATGTCACAAAGTTTAACAACGTTTTTTAATATAGATCCACAGAATATTGTGATAAGTGTTTCAGTGTGAACAGGTATGGTATAATAAATTATGGGGTTTATCTATTTTATTTTTACTTTCATCATATTAAGCTTTGGTTTTGATACCCCCAAATTCGAAGCTATCTCTTTACAACCCTTCCTTTTCATAACCTATCATAATTTCATAAATCAGCGTCCATTTTCTGTTGGCTGTTTTTGAACCCAGTCAATGATGGCTACTTTTGCTAGTATATATATATATATATATATATATATATATATATATATATATATTAAGGGAATTAGAACAACAGTCTAAAGAGCGGAGTTTATTTTAATGTATTAGTAAATGCATTAATACAATTGAAAGAAAACAGCGCTCGTTGTAATGTAGATTTATAATAAGCTCGATACGCATAGCCATCCTAGAATTATTTTAATATTGAGTAAAATGATTCATAATTTATAATTAAAAATCGTTTCAAATGGAAGAAAAAACAAAATCAATAAATTGTACGATCGTTTCGGAAACGATGTTTTTATTGAGATAGACAATACGTCTTGAACAATAAATTTATTGTTTGATTTTATAAAAAAAATCTCCTCATCAGCAAAAAGAGTGGGGGGGGGGGAGGTTAAAGACACCAAAAATAAAACTAGCATTTTTTTTAAGTAAGGCAGCTATATCTCTTATTCGCCCGCCTTAAAAGCCCGTAAGTATCTTAGTAAATCCATTCCTTGGTATGTTGTTAAATCAATTTAATTAGTTAACATTCCTGTTGTCGCTCGCGTATAAATGACTGAGTATATTAAAAAGTTTCTTTTAATAATTGTAAAATAGTAAAAAGCTAAGCTCTTTATATCAATCTCAGAGACAAAAAACAATTAACTTTATATATAAATAAATTTTATATAAATTAACATCAATATCTAATATATAAACAACTATATGTCTGTCTGTCTCGATATTTTCAAAGTTTCTTCCCCGAAACTAAAGTTCGCAGATCGACATACGATTTATTACGGGCAGTTTTTATGGGGTTTTAGCCGGTTAAAATTGTTTTCAAGGGATCAAAATAGGTCAAAATCGAAAAAGAATCGTTATAAATTTTGTACATTCATCTTAGTTTATTTTTTTTTGCAATTTTTAACCAGTTCATACGCGTTTCACGTTGGTAACTTCACTAACTTTGAATGCGTTTCTAGCTTTTTTTTTACACAGGCATCACCACATTATCAAAGCCAAGAGGCCACTCAAGGATAAGGGTTAAAGAGTGTACAGTAGAAATTGGATAATATAGTAATCATTAGTAATGAAAATTCGGTAAATTTGATAACTTATATGGAACGGCTCATCAAGAACTTATTTACGTTAGACTTGAACACAACCATATTGTAGCCAGCTGGAAAGCAGGAAAACGGAAGACAATTCAACAGGCGTGCAGTTCTAAGAAAGAAGCTCTGTTCATGGAATCTACGTTTAGGTTTAGGCACAGATAAAGAGTGGGGGGGAATTATTGATAGTGTTTACAGCTAGACGAGTGTTTGTTGTGAAAGTTTGGCGAGGGGGGACCATAGACTAAAGCTCAGTCGAACACTTTCTATGAAAATAACGATACATCTTCTGTGAGATAGAGGTTGCAGGGAAGAGAAAAGGACATCTCCTACGAGGCTATGAAGTCTATTTTGAACCCTATCAAGGCAGGACAAGTCCTTTCTAGCAGCTCCTGATTAATTATTGTATTATATTTATGTTTTCATCGATAATATAATAAAACAATAATCGTTTTTATAATCACTAAATTTATTGATAATTCGCTGATTTCTTGTTTTCTTTTGGAAATTAAAATTAATCTAATAATTGTTTTTATAATGAAGAAATTTATTGATAATTTGCATTTTTTCACAAATGTTTTATATTCAATTAATTTTTTTTTCTTTTTATTTTCAAAAAATAAAAATCAATATAATAAAAATTCTTCATAATGGAAAAATTTATGAATATTTATATCTTGAAAAGTGCAACTAACTGCTAATTATTGAAATTAAATATTTGTGTTCAAATAAATTGATTTTTATTTTCAAATTACACTCCTCGGCGAGTTAATACCAAAATTAGTAATTTTAATACAGAAAAACAAAATATTTTTGGCACAAATTTAAAATTAAAAGCATAAATAGAGCAGATTTGGGGCATTTATTTGCATTGTTAGAAATAATAATAAACAGTTAAATACTGTCAATGATACTAACGCTCTGATCCCCAGCTGGCATCAATTGTGATGGATGGCTCTCGTCTGGGTGAGGCTCCGCGTTTTGACAAGCTTCTGGGTTTGACCTTTACTCCTGATCTGAAATGGAACACGTACATCAAGTCTGTTGCCAAGGTCGCTGGAAAGATGGTGGGATCCTTCTACCGCTCGAGAAAATATCTCACTACTGATGCAATTCTCTATCTATATAAAAGCCAAGTACGTCCAAGGATGGAATACTGTTGCCATATCTGGGCAGGAGCTGCTAAAAACAGCCTATCCTGCCTTGACAGAGTACAAAATAGACTTCGTGGCTTAGTGGGGGATTCCCTTTTCTCTACCCTGCAAACTTTCTCCCACAGAAGAGACGTTGCGAACCTATCCTTGCTTTATCGTTATTTCCATGGCAGATGCTCGTCTGAATTCCAATCTCTGGTCCCCCCTCGCCAATCTTTCACGAAAAACACCCGTCTAGCTGAATCCACTGTGAAAAATTTCCCCCACTCTATATCTGTGCCTAAATCAAAACGCGGATTCCATGAACAAAACTTCTTTCTTAGAACTGCACGCCTGTGAAACTCTGTTCCGTCTGCCTGCTTCCCTCCGGACTACAACTTGGATGTCTTCAAGTCCAATGTTAACAAATTCCTAATGAACCGCCCCCTTAAGTAAACACTTCAGCAAATCTCCTCACTAATTAATGTACTTGCAATAACTCTTATCCCTGAGTGGCTTCCGGGCCTTGATAAGTGGTGATCTCTGTGTAAAAAAAAAAAAAATGTCAATTTTCCTTCTAAAATGTCCAACATTGTCGACACTTTTTAGAAAATATAAATAAAATATTACAAAAGCAGGCCATGTGTCCAATCTAAATAGCATTAGATTAGTGATGCCCCCCTTTAAAAACTCAACCATTGACAAACACACAATGAAGAAAGAAAGTGTCAAAGAATTTGCAAACGAGAAACTTTCAAGAGTAAATGCCTATAAAAATGTTATAACGTTATTACCTGTTTTTCATTTTTTTTCCCGTCAAGTGAAATAAAATGCACATTTGAAAGAATAGCACAGAAAAATATTTTTTCTTGAATAGAAAAAACAAAAAAAACAACGTAATCTTGTCGACCTGCAAACTGACTATCATGCTTTTATTTATTTTGATTCTATAATTTATTGAAGAGACCGGAAGGTTTGCCCTGAATAAACCGGAATCGCTATCTTCCATTTGGAACTAAAATCAGTTGAAACCTTTTCTGTGAACTTCGGAAGATTTTGTTCCTACCCCCTTCAACAGCTTTTCACACGCACACGCACACGCACACACACACACACACACACACACACACACACACACACACACACACACACACACACACACACACACGCGCGCGCGCGCGCATTTCAGCCACTTCGCATTCACACGCATGCGAAACATATGGATGTAGCTTCATCACTGAAGTCGAACGAATCATTATAACTTAAAAAAATAATACTTTTTGAAAATATTGCACTATGTGATAGGTTTTATACGATTCTTGGCATGTTTTATTAATTGCTAAATATAATGTTATTATTTTTGTTGTTAATATGGTTAAGAAATATAATTTTAAAAAGTAAGGCGTTCTCTTGGAAATTTTTTTTTTTTGCCTCAACAGAAAAAAATATTCAACAAAATGTGTAACCGGAAAATTATTTTACTGAAAAATATTGATTAAAAAGGAAGGCAATAGAATTTAAATAAGAATATATATATATATATATATATATATATATATATATATATATATATATATATATATATATATATGTTTGGAGGTACAGAATTTATATATAGTGTTAAATAAAATAGGCGGAAGTTTCTCAAGAGCTCTTTCGGCTATCATCTCATCAGGAGAAAATCGATTGCGTAAAAAATAATATTATGTCGAAACTTTAAAGAGTTCTAATGGGGAACTATTGAATGGTCCAAAAGTACGGGTACAACTAAAATTAAGTTTATTAACGTTTAAAAACGATTAAAATATTGGCACAACGAGAACAAAAAAAAAAAAAAAAAAAGGGAGAAAAAATTCAAAATTCCCCAAAGAGAAACAATGCGTTTACTGTTTCCTTTTGCCAGCCCAAAGAAGGTTTACGCACCGCAATAGAGACAGACTCCAAAATCTTTAAATGGTTTCTAGAGTCCGTTCTATGCAGCACCTCGAACCATTCTATTTTATATCTATCGGCACAGCACGGGTTGTCAACCAAATGCTGGCCGATAGCAGAGTCCAAGGCATTAGAAGGAGGTAGACTACCAGACCCTATCATCCCTTGTCTGATCTTCGATGGAACATGCTGGTTTATACGAGTCAAAAGATGCAAGGATGTTCGCCCAACATAACCAGCATCGCACTGGCATTTGAATTGATACACAATATTGCTATTTTGGATGTAAGGCAAGCTATCCTTGCGAAAAGAAGGAAAAGCAGGTCTTGTAGTATATACCAAACGCAAGGACACAGAATAAAAGCTTACACACACACACACACACACACACACACACACATATATATATATACATATATATATATATATATATATATATATATATATATACCGATGAAGACTGAAGGATCGGTCGAAAATTATGTACTAGTGAAAAAAGTTTGTTAATTTAATTTTTTTTCATAATATTATTTTGTATTCCTGCACGTCACCAATTGAAAACGAATAAAGAAAAGTTATAAGCTTTTATACTTTTCGTATTCTTTTTTATACATTTCCATTCATATATATATATATATATATATATATATATATATATATATATATATATATATATATATATATAGTAATTTATAAAATATATATGGCGATTAAGCTACACTGAATATTCTGCGTTTCATCCACTGTAGGATTCGTCAGGCTTATGCGCGAATTTTGTGGTTGCTTCTTGTTTTTATATATGTTGAGGATTTCTAGTTAGCCAATCAGCTTTCTAGTATCCACCGCGCCCCCTCCTATCAGCCAATGGGCATGCATTTTATCGAACAAAGGATATGTTTTAGAACTAGGTTAGTGGTTTAAGGTGGACCTTTTTCCTCTTTTTTAAAATTTTTTTTTATATATGAATATACCTATGTGTACACACACACATGCACACACATATACATATATATATATATATATATACATACATATATGTGTGATCGTCTTTGTATATTCATCTTTATTTAATTTATTTATTTGTTTGTTTTCTATTGTTATTGTTAGTTTTAAAGCTATTTTGTATCGCTATCCTAGAGTAAGTTTTATTTTGTGAACACAGTTGTTTCCTATTTCTCGTCTACAGTTTAATAGATTTTGAGGTTCTTTAAAGTACAGGATAGCAAATTTTTCATGGAGGCATAATTTACATGGGTCGTCTAAATGTCTGCACGTGGTAGCTTGTCTCATTATTTTCCATTCGACTACGCGCGAATGTCCGCTTTCTTTGAGTTCCCAGTATTTATTCGCTAGTGTTGTTTTTATACGGTGTTTTTTTATTTTTGAAGGTACTTTTGTGGTCATAGTGCCGGGTTTTAAAATCTAAGGAAGTCATGCCTATGTAATATTTCTTGTTATCCGGGTTTTCTTTCGAAAATATTGTTGCTTGATAAACTACACTTTTTGTTAGACATTTATTTTGGACTGGGCAAATTGTGCGGTGTCTACAATTGCATTTATCTTGTTCGTTATTAGTATTATTATTGTCCGGGGTTGGTTTGTTATTATTATTATTATTATTATTATTGTTATCATTTTCATTATTATTATTATTATTATTATTATTATTATTATTATTATTATTTCTGCTAGTGTTGGTTTTATTTCTGTCATTGTGTCTACTTTTTTTATTGTTTATTTTGTTGTTGTTTACATTGTTTTCATTTAGTATTTTGTTATTATGTGCTTTAATTATCATCTCTAAATTTTCGCAACAACTGTAAGATTACTTCAAGGTATTTTTATTGAAGATTTTGTGTAAGGGGTTGGTTGCGGGAAAGTGTTTTTGAATAAGATCTAGAAATTTCTTGCCAAGTTTTGTTTTTAACATTTGATTGTATGGGACCGTATACCAAATTATAGTTCTTTTTCTTCTATTTTTAATTTTATTATAGCTGTTGGTGTTTTGTTGCTTATTTTTGATATCGATATTTTTGTATCCACTATTTTTTAGGGCTGTTTCGTAGATATTGGTTGACCTGTTAAATGCATTTTCATCGCTTGAGTTATTACTAAGTCTACTTACGATCGAGTTTGGAATGTGTTTTATAATTGATGGTGGGTTGTTGGACTTAGGGTTTACGTAAATTGGAGTAGCGTTATCTTTTAAGTATGGTTCATATGTGTTTTTATTTAAGTTTAACGTGACGTCCAGGAAGTTTGTTATTTTTATGTTAGCTGATACGTCCGCTTTTAGCCCTAATTTTTTCATTTCTTTGTGTATGATTTTCTTAAAGTTTTCTCCCTTGACTTTGTTGGAGTTTTTTATTATAGCTAGTCTGTCATCTCTATATAGGCCGATATCCGTAGTATCGAATATGCTTGTGAGGGTATATAGAATGAATAATCCCACAAGATCTGATGCCTCTGCAGAGTCTCTGGCACCCATCGCCAAATCGAACGAATTTTTCATTTTAGTTTTTATCCATTGGTTATTGTTATTTATTAGAACTGATTTTCTACATTTTTTAATGATGTTTATTTCTTCTGAGGATATATCAGTGTATGCCTCGGCAAATTCTAGGGCAATGTTAAAAAGTTCTTCGGATATCGAGGGATAAAAGTCTATGATGTCAAACTGTATGAACGTACATTTATCTTTGTTTTCTATATTTTTAAACCAGGTGATTGCTTCGGTAGTATTTGCCCACTGGTTTAGTTCTAGGTCTTGTTTGATTTTTTGTTTACTCTAGAAAGTATAGTTTTGCTAATTCTACCTATTTCTGGTTTAGTTGGGTTTATCAGGCGGGTGCTGGGATTATTATTAAAGTCCCATTTGTGGTCTTTAAGCAGAATGTATGACTCTCTAGGTTTCAATTTGCCAACTTTATCGCTAATTTTTAGTTTATCGGTAATTTGTTTACTTTCAGTATTTATTATATCTATGTAGTCGCATTCGTTTGTGTCTAGTTTTTTGTAGTTTTTTGTAATGTTTTCTGTGATTAGTTTCTTATATTCTTGCTTATCTATTTTGTAAAAGTTTCTGGTTTTATATATATATATATAGTCATCCACATACAGTATTGTTTTGCTGTTTCACAGCTTATCAGTGCGGCTATATATATATATATATATATATATATATATATATATATATATAAAGCTGAACGTCTGTGTGTGTCTGGTCAGGAATAGGCTCATATATGGTTGACTATTATAGAAAACTGATCACATATAATGATAGAAGATGTATCGAGACACAGGAATGGGTATGTGTGATCTGGCATAATGATGATTCATTAAACTTTGTGGGGTCTGCGTACGCGTCTGGTCCACAAAGTATGATAAGAAAAAAAATAAAAATAAAAAATAAAAACGTTTACAAGTGTTTTTGATATAGATGTACATACTAATACTTTGATAAGTATGTTGTAACTTAAATAGGGATGGTATAATAAAATTGTAGGGTCTGCGTTCGCGCCTGGCCTCCATGGAATTGAATTATGCATAAACTTTAATAAAGACTTTTGATATCTATCTGCATGAGTATACTTTGATAATTATGTTTCAGTTTGAAGAAATATGTTATAATAAAATTATGGGGTGTTCGTTCGCTGACCTCCATAGAATGGAAATATGCCACAAAGTTTAACAAGGTTTTTTTAATATAGATCCACAGAATATTTTGATAAGTGTTTCAGTGTGAACAGGTATGGTATAATAGATTATGGGGTTTATCTATTTTATTTTTACTTTCATCATATTTTGCTTTGGTTTTGGTACCCCCGAATTCGAAGCTATCTCTTTATAACCCTTCTTTTTCATAACCTATCATACTTTCATAAATCAGAGTCCATTTTCCGTAGGCGGTTTTTGAACCTAGTCAACGACGGGTACTTTTGCTAGTATATATATATATATATATATCTCCCTCCTTCCCCCCCTCTCTCTCTCTCTCTCTCTCTCTCTATATATATATATATATATATATATATATATATATCTATAAAAGTGAACGTGTCTGTCTTTCTGTCTGTCTGTGTGTCTGTGTGTCTATCTGTCTGTGTACATTTCCCTACGCAATAACTCTGTCAATTTTTAGTCTATAGACTCGAAATTTGAAATACCGGGTACTGATATTTGGGAAAATCGATGTGACGGGTGTCAGCCAGAAATTTGGCTGTTAAGGGGTCAAATTTCAACGATTTGACCTTTAAGAACTCTACCAAACTCCTCCGACAATTTTGGGTCTAGACACTTAAAATTTTAGATATAGGTTCCTTGAACATGGATCTAACTTAATAAAGTGATTTGCCCCCGAAACTATAAATTTTAAGGGGTCATAATAGGGGTGAAAGTTTTAAAAAATTAACCATTTTTTTTGTTTTTTTGCACAGCATACACCTCCAAACACCCGAGCAACGCCGGGAACCCCTGCTAGTATATATATATATATATATATATATATATATATATATATATATATATATATACGGCATAATCGCGTTGACACACCGGTTATCGTCAGATCATTGGACGTTGAGCCTGGTTAGTATCAGATGGGTGACCATTAGTGAATTCTAGGCGCTGTATGTGCTCTCCGCTTACCTCGGCATTTGTTTCCAGTCCTCCTTTACTTCACTTGCCACTGGTATTTAACAATGTCGTCTTAGGAGAGGTGTGGTTGGAGGTTGCGCACCTACTGCCACAAAAATTTCACGCGCAAGCAACCCTTCGTGGGTATCCATAGTCTGTCCAAGACTGAAGGAGACTGCTATATATATATATATATATATATATATATATATATATATATATATATATATATATATATTCAAAATTCAAAATGGCGTAATAGAAACATATTGAAGGTATTTGCAGCTTCTCTTCCAATATTCGGATTTTAATCATATCAAATCACACTTTATTTCCTTTTGACGAATTGATTGTTGCTATTTCTTCTGGTGAGTTAAGGGCAAAATAGGTTCGGTGATTAATATAATAATTAAGTGATTTATTTTGCGCTATGAAACGAGCAATGTAAATGTCGACTGAATTAAAGGAATGAATTATAAGATGGTCAACAACATGACTTTTGGGATATAGTTGTTATCATTTATTTAATATATATATATATATATATAACTTTGTATCTATATTATTTTATATCTTACAACTTTTATATCTTGTATATATATATATATATTATTTCATGTATCTACACACAAACACACACATCATAATATGTATCTACACACAAGCACTCACACACACACACACACACACACACATATATATATATATATATATATATAAAGTTATGTTAATTTATGTTTGCTCTTTTATATTTAACAGGCATAAAACTTCTGAACAAAAAAGATTGGTAGATACGAACAATGAAATCTAAAACCTATGCATATATATATATATACATAGGTTTTATATTTCATATATATATATATATATATATATATATATATATATATATATATGAAATATAAAGCCTATGTATATATATACATATATATATATATGAAATATAAAACCTATATATATATATATATATATATATATATATATATATATATATATATATATATATATAGTTTATTTTACACCATTCCAATTGTTCACTTTATTCAACACTGAGAAACGAATTGTCCATTTTCTTTCACCGATCATTTGTGGACGCAAAGGGGGAAAAATGACACGTTCTCTGTCTTCGATATTTCTTCTTGACAAACACACAATGAAGAAAGAAAGTGTCAAAGAATTTGCAAAAGAGAAACGTTCAAGAGTAAATGGCTACAAAAATGTTATAACGTTATTACCTGTTTTTCATTTTTTTTCCCGTCAAGTGAAATAAAGTGCACATTTGAAAGAATAGCACAGAAAAATATTTTTTCTTAAATAGAAAAAACAAAAAAACAACGTAATCTTGTCGACCTGCAAACTGACTATTATGCTTTTATTTATTTTGATTCTATAATTTATTGAAGAGACCGGAAGGTTTGCCCTGAATAAACCGGAATCGCTATCTTCCATTTGGAACTAAAATCAGTTGAAACCTTTTCTTTGAACTACAGAAGATTTTGTTCTTATCCTCTTCAACAGCTTTTCACACACACACACACACACACACACACACACACACACACACACACACACACACACACACACACACACACACATACACACACACACACACACACACACACACACATACACACACACACACACACACACACACATTTCAGCCACTTCGCATTCAAACGCTTGCACACGCACACATACACACATATATTAGCAGAGAGGCCTGTTGTTGCCCGAGACTGAATAAAGATCAACGAATTTACCACTCTCTTAATTATTGTCATCAAAATCGGTGAAATCGTTTATTCTTCAATGAAATCGATTGATTGCCTGCTGTAGTCAAGTCACCACTGCAAACGCGTGCCGCTCCCATGAGTCGATAGGTAGAACTTCTAACTATCAAGGCGATGGTTCTAGGTCAATACTCGGCTCGGGGGAGGTGCTAATCTAGCCGCACTGATGAGTTGTGATACAACGAAACAGTACTGTATGTGGATGACTACGGATATATATATATATATATATATATATATGTATCAAATTTTATGCATTTAAATTTTATGATTTGAAAAAGTTAATCTTCAAATACAGAATTTTTTATTGTTTGAAAACAAAGAATACAATTGAATAAATCTATTTCCTTAACCCGCGAGTTTTCGATACATAAGCATCGAAAACTCATGGGTTAACGAAATAGATATCCTCAGACAATAAATATAAGCTAATGTTTATATCTAAACGAAATAAACATAGAAAATTAAAGTTTTTAAAACATTTTAGATACATTGAGTAAGGGAATGGGATCTTAAGTCGAAAAAAGATATTGTACTTTAAATCCAACATGAATATTAAATCTTTTGCATTACAGTAGATATATTTCATTTCATTATTCTGAAGTATATATATATGTATATTTTTTTTCACGGTGGTCACCACTTATCAAGGCCCGGAAACCACTCAGGGATAAGGGTTATTGCAAGTACAGTACGTTAGTGTGGAGATTTCATGAAGTGTTTACTTAAGGGGCGGTTCGTTAGGAATTTATAAACGTTGGACTTGAAGACATCCAGGTGGTAGTCAGGTGGGAAGCAGGCAGACGGAACAGAGTTCCACAGGCATATATGTATATATACAGATATGTACTAGCAAAGTACCCGTCGTGGACTGGGTTCAAAAACAGCCTACAGAAAATGGACTCTGATTTATGAAAGTATGATAGGTTATGAAAAGGAAGGGTTATAAAGAGATAGCTTCGAATTTGGGGATATCAAAACCAAAGCAAAATATGATGAAAGTAAAAATAAAATAGATAAACCCCATAATATATTATACCATACCTGTTCACACTGAAACACTTATCACAATATTCTGTGGATCTATATTAAAAACCTTGTTAAACTTTGTGACATATTTCCATTCTATGGAGGTGAGGTGCGAACGAACACCTCATAATTTTATTATACCATATTTCTTCAAACTGAAACATAATTATCAAAGTATACTTACGCAGATAGATATGAAAAGTCTTCCTTAAAGTTTGTGCCTATTTCCATTCTATAGAGGCCAGGCGCAAACGCACACCCCACAATTTTATTATACCATCCCTATTTAAGTTAAAACGTACTTATCAAAGTGTTAGTATGTACATCTATATCAAAAACACTTGTAAACGTTCTTTTTTTAATTTTAATTTTTTTATTTCCATACTTTGTGGACCAGGATCGTACGCAGACCCCACAATTATAATTAATAATCATTCTGCCAGATCAAACATACCCATTCCTGTGTCTCGATACATCTTCTATCATTATATGTGATCAGTTTTTTTTTTAAATAGTCATCCATATATGAGCCTATTCGTGGCCACACACACACACACACACACACACACACACACACACACACACACACACACACACACACACACACACACACACACACACACAGAGCTTTATACTATCGATATAGATATAAAATGAACTCATTTTTTCCCTATGATTTTTACCTTAAAAGTATTAAAAATCAAGACATTTCGGGCGAATTAAATATGCACAAACTGCAGCATAATATCTGTTGTGTGTTATAAGCATATTACCTCTCCACTTCCTCGATAATCGTAGATTACTATATTTTTTCTGTTGAGAGTTCACTGCCAAAATCGGTTAAAATCAATGGAAGTAGTAAAATCTTTTCTCTCTAATAAATTCCTCCTTCCCGCGCCAACACTTATACGGTTTCCGGGATCGTTCACAAGAGACAATTATGAAGGAACACCGGTTTGGGTTTTCTTTAAACCGTAGTTGCTTAAAAAAGACTGGAATGGAATTTTAACGTTCCTTTTCGTTCTATGCTTTCTACTGGGTGAAACGCACCATGGAGTTAACCGAATGCCATTTTTTTCGCTTTTCGCTGTGTTTTTTTTTGTTTTTCTTTTTTCAAACCCGTTCATTATTTTTTCCCTTAATTTTGCTTTTTATTTAATGGGTTCTAGGTTTGTTCGCTGTTTTTTTTTGTTTTTCCGATGTTTTTAAAGAAGTTTAACATCTTTTTTTAATATTTAAACAGGGTTATTACTTCGCTTATTCTTAACATTGCCCTCCCCCCTCCTTAAACACACACCTCCAAACACCCGGGCAACGCCGGGTACCCCCGCTAGTGAATAAATAAATAGACATTTCTCCACTCGAACATCTCTGTCTTTTTTTTTACATAGGCATCACCACATTATCAAGGCCCAGAGGCCACTCAAGGATAAGGGTTAAAGAGTGTACAGTAGAAATTGGACAATATAGTAATCATTAGTAATGAAAATTTGGTAAATTTGATAACTTATATAGAACGGCTCATCAAGAACTTATTTACTTTAGACTTGAACACAACCATATTGTAGTCAGCCGGAAAGCAGGAAAACGGAAGACAATTCAACAGGCGTGCAGTTCTAAGAAAGAAGCTTTGTTCATGGAATCTACGTTTAGGTTTAGGCACAGATAAAGAGTGGGGGGAATTATTGATAGTGTTTACAGCTAGATGAGTGTTTCTTGTGAAAGTTTGGCGAGGGGGCACCATAGATTGAAGCTCAGTCGAACACTTTCCATGAAAATAACGATACATCAGAGACAAACTCGCAACATCTCTTCTGTGAGATAGAGGTTGCAGGGAGGAGAAAAGGACATCTCCTACGAGGCTACGAAGTCTATTTTGAACTCTATCAAGGCAGGACAAGTCCTTTCTAGCAGCTTCTGCCCAGATGTGGCAACAGTATTCCATCCTTGGACGTACCTGGCTCTTATATAGATAGAGAATAGCATCAGCAGTGAGATATTTACCGGATCGATAGAAAGATCCCACCATTTTTCCAGCGGCCTTGGCAACAGATTTGATGTACGTGTTCCATTTAAGATCAGGAGTAATGGTCAAGCCCAGAAGCTTGTCAAAACTTGAGGCCTCCTGAAGACGAGAGCCATTCATTTCAATTGATGCCAAATGTGGATTAGAATGTTGATGATGTAAAGAGAGAAGCTTGGTTTTAGATGCATTAAAAGTAATCAGCCACTCCTTTCCCCATTGTACTACGTGCTCAAGATCAGAGGAGAGAGAATTGGAGAGAACTTGGTCGTTTACTGTCTTAGATGTGCTACCATAAATGGTAGTGTCGTCAGCATAAATGTCTACGAATGATGTAAGGATGTGATTTGGAAGATCATTAATGTAGATCAGGAAAAGAGTTGGGCCCAGGATGGACCCCTGAGGGACACCGGCATTAATACTGTGAGCTTCTGATTTTTGCCCCTCAACTACTACTCTTATGAACCTATCAGAAAAAAATGATTTAATAACTGAGAAGACTTTTCCAGCTATACCATAGCTAGCGATCTTATGAAGTAAACCTTTATGCCATCCCCTCTCAAAGGCTTTACATATGTCAAGAGCAATTGCCCCAGAAAGATTGCCACCGTCGAGAGATTTGCTAATCTTATGCGATATAACTGTAAGCACATCTGCTGTAGATCTAGCAGAACGGAAACCATATTGAGTGTCACTAAGAAAGTTATTTTTGTTGAGATGGTTGATTACTTCTGTATTTAACACAGATTCTAGCAACTTACTCATGACGCACAGGAGACTTATTGGCCTGTACTGAGAGGGGGATGCACGATCACCTGAATTCTTAAATACAGGGCATACTGATGAGATTTTTCAGGGAGATGGGAAACTATTCTCCTTAAGACAACGTTTAAACAGTTTTGTAAGTATGGGCGCTAGTTCAGGTTGAAGTTTTTTGAGTACTATAATTGGAATACCGTCAGGGCCAGTTGCTTTACTGGAATCAAGGTTTTTGATTAGCTTGGCAACATCACGTACAGATATACGTATATCACATAGCGTGTTTTCTGATACAGGAGGAAATATTGGGGGTTGGCGGCCTTGGTCGCAAAGGGTAGAATTAGCTGCAAAGTTCTTGACAAAGAGTTTGGCTTTGTCTGATGTGACGAGATTACCTCAGGGCCATTGATAATAGTTGGGATGGAGCACACGCTTCTGTTCAGGATTCTGTTTGCTATTTGCCAAAACTGGTGGGAACCAAGCCGCTGCTCAGCTACTTTGGACTTAACAGATTGAGCATACAACTCTCTTGCGTTCCTTATTACTTTCTTACAATGGTTGCTGGCAGTCCTGAAAACGGCTTTAGTTTCCATACATCTATTACGTTTGAAGCAGTGGAAAAAGTGATTTCTGTGCGCAATGGCAGCAGCACATTCTGGAGAGAACCATGGCCGGCTGTAAGGTTTTTGTTGAAACTTTTTAGAGGGTATGAAATGGTCAATACCTACAATTAACCATTCAGTCAGGTCTAATACTATAGAGGACACATCCTTTTTAAACATGGAATGCAGAGGTAGATCAGATATAAATGTACGGAAGCTATCTCAGTCAGCCTTAGTGTATCGATATACTGTACGATGGAGAGGTACGTCTGGAGACTTATTACATTTCATTTTTATCTTAATTGATACAACAGAGTGGTCGGAAGATCCAAGAGGCGACAGAACAGAAACTGAACATAGTTGTGAGAAAAAGGTCTAGTAGGCTCGCATACTGGCCGTCATTGTCGGGCACACGTGTGGGTTCCTGAACAATCTGAGTGAGGTCATAGGCAATGGAGAAATCATGACAGAACCTCCCCTCATCATCGGTCTTGTTTGAGTGGGTCAACCATTCGACGTTGTGAACATTGAAGTCTCCACATACGTGAATGTTAGCTGAAGGATAAGCAGATAGGACTTGGTCAATTTTCTCAGATATGCTTTGAAAGATAGTAACTCCGCTGTTGTGGGGGCGATAGAGAGTAAATATAAATGCAGTAGTGTGAGCTAAAGCAACCCCGAAGCACATATAGGGTAAGTTAGGATCTTTCCTGGAGATGTCTCTCCCACATGGAAAGCTATCTTTAATATAGGCACATATTCCATGCCCATGGCGATCTTGGGGGTCAGATTTAGAAGTTAAGTTAGAGTATCCTGTAATTGCAAACTCTTCTAGAGAAATAGCCTGTCCAATGCCAGTTTCACTTAAAAATAAAAGGTCTGGTTTAGCCTCCTGTAATTGGGTTTCAACCTCTGGAAGGTTAGAACGTAGACCCCTGATGTTGGAGAAGGAGACATGGTAGTAGGGGTCTACGTTGGAAGTTGGAGAACCGGGTTTAATCGTGTATTTTTTCTTGAAACTTGTCATGATGAAATTTTGGAATTTGTGGACTAGGTCGTCAGATTTACTTAGAGCAGGACAGAGAGGGGAAACTAAGAGAGAAAAAGAAACGAAGAATTTTTTTTTTGTAGCTAATGATAAGGTAAAGCCGTAACAATTACCCAATAGTATGGCATCGAGAGGCCCCACCAGAAGCTACTGCATGGTCCAGAATCCATTCACCAAATGGCAATACAGCAGCTCCAGTACTTTGCACCTGCTGATAGGACAGCCTCCTTAGTGGTTAATCCAAGGTTCGGGTCCCTGACTATCAGGCGGATAACGTCAGCCCAGACAAAACGTTTACCTCCAGCACCCTTACTAGTGACATGGCTACAAGGATAGACATAGAAACAGAAAATTTCCACCAACTCTGCCAACTGTTCGCGCAAAATACTGCCAACCTAGAAAACAGCTTTTTCTTCTCCCTTTGTCAGAAAAATCACTCATTAAAAAATGAGGACTGAGGGACAAATAAGAAGAAGCGAGAGTAACAGGAGCTGCCGATAACGCATCCACAATGCGTTTTCTACTCTCCATTAAAAAAAAAATTATTAAGTATTGTACTTAATAAAAGTCCAACGCCTCTGTCTATTTGTTTGTTTGTTTTGTTTCTTTCCTCTTGTGATCTTAGCCCTTTCTGCATTGCTCTCGGCTTTTAAAGCTTCCACACACACACACACACACACACACACACACACACACACACACACACACACACACACACACATACACACACATTTATCTATCTATCTATCTATCTATCTATCTATCTATCTATCTATCGACTGTTTTTATTATATAATTATCCGCTAACACATGTTTCATCTACGACTCATCAGAGTGGCTGAATCTAGCGAGATTCGAAATTGGGACCCTACGGTAATGTGCCTAAAACCTTTATCCGCGCGTCCATTTCGCTCGACTGCCTGGATGTATCGCGATTTATTTAGATGTTATTTACGAAAGTGCATTTTTACCTAAATGCGAGTTGGGAATAATTTTCCCTTTAACCAACTTGGTACACCCTCATATATATATATATATATATATATATATATATATATATATATATATATATATATATATATATATATTATACACACACATTCACACATATATATATTATACACACACATTCATAAATATATATAAATATATTAACAAAATATATAAGCAGAATATTGGTATTCTTCCCTTTCCTTCCCCTTAAAGAAGGGAAAGCTCTCACTAACGACCAAATGTAAGGTGTGCCCCCCCTACTCCAATGACCTGGCTTAGTAATGGCTTAGTAAGGTCAGTATTTCCTTAGCGTCACTTGCATGGTGGTCGAAGAGATATTTGCCACCACACCGAAGATCTAATTTTTAGCTAAGTACATTTTTTTGTATTTTCTTTGCACACTTTATCTTATTTTATATTTTATTCTATCCTCTTTTTAAACCAAACAAATTTAACCCTTTTATTTTATTTATTTATTTATTATTTTTATTTATTTATTTTTCTTTTTATTTTTTTTTTTCTTTCGATGTAATTTTATCTTATCTCTCAGACATCTTGACCATTCTTGATTCACTTATTTTAAAAACAATTTCCTGACTAATTTCTTTTTACCATGTCACATCGACGAAGTAATACGGAGGGGGAATCCCTTTTTAGCTTATTTAGATGACAGAAGAACTTTATTTAAGTACAATACTTAATAGTAACAGCCATGGTAAGGTGCAAAAAAAAAAAAGTGCCACCTAATTTAACTTTCACTATTCGTTACCTAAATATGCAGTATCTTAGCTGTGATACTAGAGCTATTCTTCCTGAGTAGATGCTATGCTCCTGTACGTTACCTTAATGTCTTCCTATAAATACAAAATACGGAATTTCAGACCGCCATGAACTAGTTCTTGTAACTGGAACAAACACCTAACTGCTAGCTACGAAATCCCAATATACATTTTACCTCCAAGACGATTACCTCTGTCTAGCCTGCATGCGCAAAAAAAAAAAAAAAAAAAAAAAATTACCTGCCACTCTAAATCCTTGATCTGTTTCTTGTAAACTAATAACTCCTATCCCTTGAAGGCTAACAATCTGCTCATTCCCACCAAACCGCCACTTAACTCCTACATTTCACTCCGTTTTGTACTGGAATCTTTAACTTCCAGCCCCTGACTCTCACATGCTAACTGCTTAGTCATCACTAAACATCTATACAATTCTACCCTCTAGACATGCATTGGAGTTCATTCCAGTTGGGATTAAACAGCTAAAGTATGTACTCGGAAGCAAAGCACACCGCACTGCATTACACAACTGTCCCCTCTTAGATATCTTTGCAACGCTAATACGAAACTGAACCAATGCTCCTTGCTATGCTAAATGTTCATAACTTTTACTTGAAAGCTGCAAACATCTTCTCTCAATAATAGAAATTCACCTTGTACCTCCAACTTTATTCGCACCTACTAAAACTAGCCCATATATCTATTTATCAAATTACACATGACTCAAAACTTACTGTTTTACCCGTACTATATTGCACTCGCATCTCATGCCCTGATATCATCTAAAATATAGTTTTGGCACAACTCGTAGTTCAATTCTTAACTCCTACTCACACTTAAATATTATACTAGACCCAAGCTCACATGGATTAAAAAAAAAATAAAATAAAAAAAAATAAAAAAAATAAAAAAGGAAAAAAAAATGAGAAAAAAATATTCATAAACAAAAATGAAAGCCTCTAACCACACTATCTCCTAACAAGCCTCCTTACAATCATAGTTGCTTACACCGCATGAGCTCTACTCAACCCCTTTATCCAGTAACAATGAAATAACAATATCCCTAATCCACTTTGAGGAGTGTAACTATTTAGCAGATATAACCTCTACAAACTAACCCAATAACATTATCTAACCACGCGGGGTCGCAGAAATACCTGGATTAGAACCCAGGCGCGGAGCAAACCATCTCAGTGGTGACGGACCCAGTAGATCTTCTCAGATCATCCGTCTAGGAGAAGGAAAACTCTGAAACTAAACCAAAGAGGAGGGAGGCCTCTTCAGTCTTGGATGACAGCCTTCCTAGAGCTGGTGACTCAAACAAATTACCGGTTTGCAATACCTAAATTGCTTAAGGAGTAGATAGGTCCTGCCTATCGCCCGGCTTCCACACTCCTTCTTTACCTATTAGTCAGGCGCAGAGATACTATCAGTGATTCGACAGAAACACCCATTGGTAGATCTTGTTTCTTGTCTAGGGCAATGAACGCCGTTTCCCCCACTCCCGACACACCCCACTCCTAAAGCTGGGCATTTGAGAATGCTTGAGTACCACATATGCCTGAGCAATTAGATTGGGTTGACCTTCCTCTGATGGGTTGAGGGTACCGGATTGACAGTTACTGGCTGCTGTTTCCGACTGGTAGTACAGGAGCCCTAACTCTTTGGTAGCGCTTAGAGCGGCTGCTCCATCAACAGTTGAATAATATCGGGATGTTTGCAGTGCCATGGCGCGCATGGAAAGGGACCCTGCACTCATCCCCGGTGGGCTTTCCTGAGGCCACAGTCCTAGTTGATGGTGGGTCAGCTGATGGTCTACTTGTTATGCATGTGTGATATTCTGCATAACCTCCTGTTCGGCTTCCCCTAACCCAACTGAAACTCGTTAAAAAACATGATGACAGTACAATCTAAAAATAAGCTTAAACCAGGCTTAGGGTCAAACAAATTAAACTTGCCTCCTCCCTTGAGGCTTGCATTCACAAATATCCGTGGGCTTAGAACTAATTTAGCTGATGTTGAAGCATTTCTCCTAACAAATACCCCGGATATCTTAGCACTAAGTGAGACTAACCTACACTCCTCCATCCCCTCTAACTACTTTAACATGCCTGGATATCTCCCACTCTGCCGTAAGGACTCTGACAGACATATGCACGGACTTGGAGTTTACATTCGTAATACCCTTCCCCTGACTAGAGAAACAAACCTAGAAACGGATGATCAAGCCTTTATGTGCTTTAGACTAATCATGCAACACAACATTAGCTACTTTTACTTTCTCTACCGCTCTCCTTCGACCCAAGACTGCACCATAATAAACAAAGTATCTGATAGCATAGACACAGCACTCTCCTTCGACACTAGCGCCCAAGTACATGTATTTGGCGACTTTAATGTCCATCACAAAAACTGGCTTGGACTCTCTACTTACACAGATGCAGCAGGCAGCGCAACTCATAGCTTCTCTGTATCTCACTCCCTATCGCAAATTGTTACTTTTCCAATCCGCTTCCCTGATCAGGAAGAACAACACGCATCACTATTAGATCTGTTTTTGACCACAGTTCCTGATGATTGTGTAACGAAAGCCGACAGCCCACTTGGGAACGCTGATCATGCGGTGATAATGGTTGAAATCGCCCTAAACTCTAGACCCAAAACTGAAGAGCCAGTGCTCAAAACAACGAGATATTATAAAAAGGCTGAGTGGGAAGCTATCAGAGATCTTATCAGAGACGTCCCATGGGGAAATATTTTTTCTCTTCCTGCTGAACAGTGTGCAACTGAGACCACTGAATGGTTCAAAACTGCAATCGAAGCGCATGTTCCCATGCGGAAATTCTATAGCAAGCCCCACTCTCCCCAATGGTTTACTTCGACTTGCGCAACTGCCATTGCTCAAAGGCAGCATGCATTCCGAAGGTTTAACCGACATAAGTCCAGTTGAAACAGACAAAAGTACAAAGAAGCTAGAAGTAACGTTAAGAAAGAAATAGCGACAGCTAAGAGGGAATTTACGGAAACCACTAAAAAACGCATCGAAGCACAAAAATTAGGAACTCGTGACTTCTGGAAAATCTACAACAGTGTAGTAAATAATGGGCAATCAACGATTCCCCCACTAACCAACAATCACGAGGTTCTTTGCTCAGCAACCGAGAAGGCTAACATGCTTGCCAGTCGGTTTGCCTCCAACTCTACACTGGACCCTTTAAACAACCCCCTACCTGACTTTCCTATGCGGACAGACGCCAAGCTAGACGATCTGGAAATCACCCCTGCTCAGGTGCATGCTATCATAAAAGACCTTGACACTTCCAAAGCATGTGGACCCGACCTCATCCATGTTGTGCTATTAAAAAAGTGCTCAGCCGAAGTAGCTCCAGTTCTCTCCAAACTCTACAACAAATGCCTTAATGAATCTTGCTTTCCGAGCTGTTGGAAAACTGCTACTGTGGTACCAGTATTCAAGAATTCTGGCGAAAGAACTGACCCATTAAATTATCGCCCTATTAGCCTCCTCCCACTTTTTGCCAAAATATTTGAGACCTTAATTAACCATGCTCTAGTCCAGCACCTTACAGATGCTAAACTTCTGACCGACCATCAATATGGATTTAGACAAGCCCGTTCCACGGCAGACATCCTCACTGTAATCTCTGAACGCATATACCATTCACTGGACAAAGCGGGAGAGGGCAGAGCGGTAGCTCTAGATATATCTAAGGCTTTTGACAGGGTATGGCATGAGGGTCTCCTCAGGAAGATTAGATCTTACGGTATCACTGGTAGAATACTTAACATAATTAAATCCTTCTTAGATAAGAGAAAAATCCAGGTTGTCCTCGACGGTCGTACGTCTAAACAATATAATATAAATGCCGGAGTGCCCCAGGGATCTATCCTTGGTCCTGTGCTGTTCCTGATATTCATAAATGACCTCCCCGATAAAATTGCCTCTGAGATGGGTATATATGCTGATGACACCACACTCTATAGCAGGCACGACAGGAAAACAAATGAACATATATCTAAAGTAATGGCAGAAACACTAGAGGATGACCTCAAATCAGTAGTGGAATGGGGACAAAAATGGATGGTATCGTTCAATGCCACCAAGACAAAACTGGTTTCATTCAATAATTACAGGGAACCTTCTCTACCACCTATAGCAATGGCCAACAACTCTTTAGCTGAGAGTACGTCTTTCAAGCTCCTTGGCCTAACGTTCACAGGAAACATGAGCTGGAACAATTACATCGAGGGCATTGCCAGGGCCGCTGCGAGGAAGGTGGGCTCTCTCTACCGTGCTAGAAAACTTCTAACACCCGAAAGTATCCTGTACCTCTATAAGGCCACTATTCGCCCATGTATGGAGTATTGCTGTCATATTTGGGCTGGTGCATCGGCTACTAGTCTCTCTCTCCTTGACAGGGTTCAAAAGAGAGTCGCAAATCTGATAGGCCCTAAACTGGCATCAAAACTTCAGCCTCTGTCCCATCGTCGAAACGTTGCATCCCTCTGCCTGTTCTACAAGTATTATAATGGTGAATGCTCTGAAGAACTGCAAGCACTTGTGCCCCCACGACGTGAACACCCTCGACAGACCCGACAAGCTGCAAAATCCCACCCCCACACTGTAGAGATCCCTAGATGTAAAAGATCGTTCTACTCCAGTAGTTTCTTCCCCAGAACTGCTAGACTTTGGAATTCCATTCCAGGTCACTGCTTCCCCAACTGTACTGACATGCATAAGTTCAAGTGCAACGTGAACCAACATCTCGCTGCCCTAATCCCTACATAGTGCCCCAGTAGATGTTTCCCCTGATAGTAGCCCCCTACACCAAAGTGGCAATGTGCCTTGTTTGGGGTGAAAATGTAATAAAAAAAAAAACAAAAAAAAAAAACACACACACACACATATATATATAACTACTTAATTTAATCGCATAAAATTAATATACGAAAGTATAGGTTATTGCGTAAACTTTAAGTATTTACTTCAAAGGTGTTCAATACGTAGGTAGAGCTAATTAGTAATTTATAAAATATATATGTCGATTAAGCTACACTGAATATTCCGCGTTTCATCCACTCTAGGACTCCTCAGGCTTATGCGCGAATTCTGTGGTTGTTTATTGTTTTTATATGCTCCTCTTCTATTGAGATTTTAGTTAGCCAATCGGCTTTCTAGTATCCAACGCGCCCTTCCTATCAGCCAATGGGCACGCATTTTACCGGACAAAGGATCTGTTTTAAAACTAGGTTAGTGTTTTTTTTATTGTTTGTTTATATATAAATATATATATGTGTACATACATATATGCATATATATATATATATATATATATATATATATATATATATATATATATATATATACATATGTATACATACATATATGTGTGATCGTTTATGCATATTCATGTTTATTTAATTTATTTTTTTGTTTATTTTCTATTGTTTTTGTTAGTTTTAAAACTATTTTGTATTGCTATCCTAGAGTAAATTTTATCTTGTGGACACAGTTACTTGCTATTTCTCTTCTACAGTTTAATAGATGTTGGGGTTCTTTAAAGTAAAGGATAACAAATTTTTAACGAAGGCATAATCTACATGGGTCGTCTAGGTCCCTACACGTGGTAGCTTGTCTTATTATTTTCCATTCGACTACCGGCGAATGTCCACTTTCTTTAAGTTCCCAGTATTTATTCGCTAGTGTTGTTTTTATACGGTGTTTTTTTTAATTGTTGAATGTACTTTTGTGGTCATAGTATCGGGTTTTGAAATCTAAGGAAGTCATGCCTACGTAATATTTCTTGTTATTTGGGTTTTCTTTCGCAGATATTGTTGCCTGATGAACTACGCTTTTAGTTAAACATTTATTTTGAACAGGGCAAAGTGTGCGGTGTCTAAAGTTGCATTTATCTTGTTCGTTATTAGTATTTTTATTTTTATTTGTAGTATAGCAGAAATAATAATAATAATAATAATAATAATAATAATAATAATAATAATAATAATAATGATAATAATAATAATAATAATAATAATAATAATAATAATAATAATAAACCAACCCCGGACAAGAACAACCATACTATAAATAAAAATACTATAATACCGCACACCTTAGATTTCAAAACCCGATACTATGACCACAAAAGTACATTCAACAATTAAAAAAAAAACCGTATAAAACAACACTAGCGAATAAATAGAGTGGATGAAACGCGGAATATTCAGTGTAGCTTAATCGACACACACACACACACACACACACACACACACACACACACACACACACACACACACACACACACACACACACATATATGTTTTAAATTTCATTGTTTGTGTCTACCATTCCTGTTTGTTTAGAAGTTTTATGCCTGTTAAAAGAGCAAAAAAAAATTAACAATAATTTTGCTATCGAATGTTTTATTCATCTTACCAATGATTTTTTCAACATATCAAACTTCGGTATACTTTTACAGATCTGTTTCATTTACATGGAACAATCAATATATGCATGCTAACATTCAAATTTTCATTATGTAGATTCTTCAGAAAATCTAGAATTTTTTTAGAAAGAAAAATGACCATGCAATGCGGAAAATAAAGTATAGAGACGAGCTCTCATCGCGTATTTATTTTAGGCGGACATCTTTTTAAAACAATTCACTTTTTCCATGAATTCAATGACGCATCTCTGCTTTTGACACACGTCTCTGACAAGGGCTGCTTTCTTAGAGTGTCACACCGACAATATCTGCAAGAGAGTGACGAAATTATATGCATAACGATCTTAAAAAATAGTCTTTCTTCTCTTCTAGATAAAAAAGAATTTTTACAGAGGAATGTTTTACGTTACACAGGTATGGTATGTCGTCATGTATAATCGTGTTATATGTTCACACACACACACACACACACACACACACACACACACACACACACACACACACACACACACACATCCAGAGACGAGCACAGCTGTTAAAACAGATATTTAGAGACAAAACACTCACCGCCTGATAAATAAGCTTATTAAATAAAGAAGTTAAATACACATTTAGTGAACATACAAACAAATAGACAATATACAGACACCTTATTACGTAATATAACAATATTAACCTTTATCTTCGATTGTTTTTCGCCTTCGTTAAGTGTTGTTCATAAAAACAGTTCCATTATCTCTATCTCTACTAGTATATCAAAGAAACTTGGTTTGTGTGCGTATTTGCGTGAATTCGTTCCATATAAACTCCGCAACGGCTGGGTCGAGTTTATGAAATTTAACATAAATGCACTTTATGTATCTGGCAGCGCTCTTACATAGATTTTATATCGGAATGTCTTCGATAACTATCGATAGTCGAAAATCGGCAAAATCCAATGAAAGAAGGAACACTCTATTTTGACAAAAGTGAACACCTTATACAGCCTAACATCACAAGTGCATTTGAGAAGTTTTATTTCCACGCAAGCAGAACATAAACATATAAAATAAATAGTAGGTTCTTTTATATGAAAGAGGCGCGTTCGAAATGAATGTTTCCGCTTGGAGCACAATTATGAGCACGCTACTTGACTTTTATATTTTAAATTTAATTGAAGCCATTATCAAAGCACAACCAGTAAGGCCATGCATATAAAAACAGTAGGTTCTTTGATATGACAGAGGCTCATTCGAAATGAATGTTTGAATATTTCTCTTTCGAGAACAATTGAACCACGATACTTGAGGGCGATTTTCACAACGTTTCGGTCGATATAACCTCCGACCTTCTTATATCGAACGAAACACTGCCAGACACATAAAGTGCATTTATGTTAAATTTCATAAACTCGACCCAGCCGTTGCGGAGTTTATTTTCCATCTCTGTCCTGCTCCAACCAAGTCTACCGACCTGCTCCACAAACCCCAAAACCTCAATCATGACAAATCTCCAAAAAAGAAACGCGAATAAACCTAGAACCCCATCCACCAACGTAGACACCCTACTACCAGGTCTCCTTCTCCAACATCAGGGGTCTACGTTCCAACCTTCCAGAGGTTGAAACACAATTACAGGAGACGAAACCGGACATATTCTTTCTAACTGAAACTGGCATAGGGCCAACCACTTCTCTAGACGAATTTATAATTAGAAACACCCGTCTGTCTGAAACTACTGTCAACAATTTCCCCCACTCTTTATCTGTGCATAAATCCAAACGTAGATTCCATGAGCAAAGCTTCTTTCTTAGAACTACACGCCAGTGGAACTCTCTGCCGCTTGCCTGTTTCCCACCTGACTACAACCTGGATGTCTTCAAATCTAACATAAACAAACTCCTGACAAACCGCCCCCTTAAGTAAGACACTCTATCAAAACCCCCAATACTAATGATTACTACAATACTATCTCATTGATTACTGTACACGCAATAACCCTTATCCCTGAGTGGCCTTCGGGCCTTGATAAGTGGTGACCTCCATGTAAAAAAAAAAAGTTGTTAAAATCACACTCAAGGTGAGAACAGTAGTCCGGTGAATCCAAATAATACAAATAACGAATCCTCATCTCAATAATTCAGAAACGACACGATACTTTTACATTTTAAACTTTAATTCAAGCCATTATAAAATAATCATTTTATAAAATCAACAGTAGGTTCTCTACAGTGCAATTTAAACTACAATGTATTGTGAATTAAATCACTGCGGAAATGCATTAGGAGATTCATACCGGTGCACCGCGATGGGTCCCCAACTAGAGCAGAGAATCAACCGATTTGATTGAAAATTGAGCGCTTACACCTGTTTTGATAATAGTATAAATATGAGATGGCGAAACGTTTGTTTGTTATCATTCAATCTCGGGCAACGTCGGGTCTGACTGCTAGGTTTTATTTTTTTTTAATCATTCGGATTATGGTTCTTCTCAGCACAACGGGTAACATCACCTGAAACATTGTACGAATAACACTCAAGATGGGAATAGTAGTCGGAATATTCTAAATGATCCAAATTATCCATCGTCATCTAAAAAATTCAGACAAAATAATTCCCGAGTTCGCCCAGATTAACTTACACGAAAATCGAGAGTTACATCAGTGAAAACGTTGTGACAATACTTAAGATGAGAATTGTAATCTGAATAATTCTAATAATACAAACGAATCCTTATCTAAAAAACAACAAAAAAACATAGTAAAAAAATTCCACAGTTCATCAAAATAAACCTAAAGAAGGCCGCAGATCACATCGCCCAAAACATGTGACTAAGCTGGACGCCTGTCGTTGCCGATCGTACAATACGCTTAAACATGATATTTTAATTCATGCAGATTGCGTATACATTATGATAGAATCAAACCTCTATTGCTTATTATATATTGTGAGGAATAATTTGCCTGGTGGACTAATTCGCAACAATAAAGTAAAATAAAATAAAATAATAAAAAAAATAATAAGGATAATGTCGTCCATCAAATTCTGTCTGTGTTTGTTTACAATATCACGTCGGATGATATTTGCGCTTGACGATCTTAAAAATAGTCTTTCTTCTCTTATAGATAAAAAGAAGAATTTTTACAGACGAATATTTTACGTTACACCGGTGTAACGAAAAATATTCCACTGTAAAATTATTTTATCTATAAGAGACGAAAGATTAACCAGAAGCAGAGGTACGTCATTGAATTTCTTCCATGAAGAAAAAATCGAACCAATCAACATTCACCGACGCCTGTTGAATGTTTACCGGTGTAACGAAAAATATTCCGCTGTAAAATTATTTTTATCTATAAGTGACGAAAGATTAATTTTAAGATCGGATTTGTTTGATTTTCGATATTATCGCATGAATTTCTGTATAAACCATATCTAAGAACACTAATAAAAATATACATTACCTTTGTTTGAAATTTGCAAAAGATAGGCTCAGCCGTTTCGGAATCTATAAGGAAGAAACTTACACTCATACAAAGTGACTTTTATATAATAGTAGAGATTATCAAATGAGAAACATGCGATAGTTGTTCCAAAAGTAATGCCTCCTATTTTTTATTCCACTCGAATGGATTAGAAGCGATTACATATTACATTGTTATGATGACTTACCTCATTTCGGACCCGAAAATTTCATCTCTTTATTGCAGATATAGACGGTGTGAAACTCTAAGAAATCAATCCCTACCATGAACGTGCGTCAGAAGCAGAGGTACGTCATTGAATTTGTTTCATGAAGAAAAAATCGAACCAATCAACATTCACCGACGCCTGTTGAAATTTTACGAAGCATCGGTGAATGTTGATTGGTCCAATTTCTTCTGCATAGAAGAAATTCAACGATGCATCTCTACTTCTGACGCACGTCAACGGTTGATGTCAGCACAGTTAGGAGATGGGTTCATCGATTTCAGAATGTTGACAGAGATGTCAGTGACAAAGCGCGCTCTGAACGATGGTGACCGTAGAAAAATAAACTTTGTAGCAGAAAGGGTCACTCGTTTTAATGGTGCAATTCTCGTCTTCGTAACTTTCTAACGTTTTAGTTTTTGAGTTAAAAAATAAAATGCCTTAAACATGAAACGACCCTCGAACTATTTCCATAATTAGGGTAATGACAGTCTCAGTCTCCCTTTTCAGATCCCCTTGACACATCACATACCAGCATCGTGTAACTGTAACGTGTGTTGTATCTGTATTTACTCTTTAATGCGACCGGGTTTCAAAATTCTCCATTTGTTCAATTTAAGAAACGTCCATTATCTCCGGTACTAATACCGACTATCTGTCGTATTTATCCCTTGAATCGGATTAAAACCAGTAAAACTTTGATAAATCTTCGCATTCATCTCAAATCTCATGTAGTCCTTCTTAAACATCCATCAGATTAACATTGTCTCCAGACTTTTCTAAATTACCTTTCGACTGAGTGACCTGATAAATCCTCCGTTGGAAATATCGATCCGTCAGATGTCTTGATTTATACCTGGTTTATGTTTACCAGTGAGAAGTAGCGGTGGGTATGTATTTGCTTCCCCACGAAAGTAGACACAAGATCGTTTTTTAATGTAGGGGAAAACCAGCTCCCTCCAAAAGGGGGCACTCTGGCAGTGTCTAAATAAATAGCAATTGTCTCGATATGAAGGGTCTCCCCCACATTGACCAAAGCCCAATTGATTGACAGAAAAAGTAATTGCTTCGATATGAAGGGTCTCCCTACATTGATCAAGGCCTAATTACTCAAGTGAAGCATGAGAACAGATACTACACTGTGATCCTGGCCCGAGAAGTAGCGGTGGTTTAGTGGTTAACGGCACCGATTGACAACCTGCATGTCCCAAGTTCGAATCCAGTTTGTTCCACACCATGCACTTTTGATGTCTTGATCGTAAAAGTCCAGAGCGCAGTTTGCCACTCGCATCTCTTTCGGCACTCTGAAATCGACGCACCCATCTCCTAATTGTGCTGAAAGCAACCATACCGGCTTCATAAACGTCAAACAGGCACCGGTGAATGTTGGTTGGTTCACTTTCTTCTGCATAGAAGAATTTCAACGATGCATCTCTACTTCTGACGCACGCCAACGACGAGTTGTTTCTCAGTCTTACACCATCAATATCTGTAACAGAGCGATGAAACTTTTAGATTATGAATGTATAAGTTTAGTCATCATGACAATTCAGTTTGCAATCCACTCTGGTCCATTCGGGCGGAATAACAACATCGGAAGTATTCCTTTTAGAACGACTCGCATATGTTTCTTAATTAATATATAATATTATTTGGATTATTCGCACAACGTTCGGCCGATGTGATCTTCGATCTTCCTTATGATTATCTTGACGAATTTAAGAATTTTTCTGCCTCTATGTTCTTTTTTAAGATGAGGATTATATTGTATTATATGACTTATACGGTTTTCAGTTCTCATCTGGAATATTTTCAGTGTTTTGGCTGATGCAGCCCTCAATTTTCATTTAGGTTTACCTGGGCGAACTCTGGAATCTTTTTTGTCAAAATTTTTTTAGACGAGAATTGATAATAGGAATTATCTATATATTAATACGATAGCGCGTGTGGTTTTTGTGTGTCACGCTTTCAGGCAAATTTCATTGGTTGAGATTTAATTCCGGAATACACATTAATTCCGGAATACACATTTACGAATGCTCCAGGCGCCATTCGATTAGCGTGTTCTCACCACTATATTTATTTTTAATTCTATAAAATTTAGGTGTTACCTTTCTGGTAAATGCAAAAGTTTTTAAAGAAATAATTGATTTTAGGTTATTCCGCAGTAAAAAAAAAAAAAATAAAAAATAACATAAATCTCTCGGCCGGCGGACGTTATAAGTTTTCTAATTTAAAATATTTTGGGCCAAAAATTGATGCATCACTGCAGTTCTATATTTTGTAATAATATATACAGCAGTTATTTGTTTTTTTTATTGTTTAATTTTTTTACATTTTTTATTGTTTGAAAGATAAATAGAAAGATAGAGGAAGTGAGAGATTGTGTGTGTGTGTGTGTGTGAAAGAGAGAGAGAGAGAAAGAGAAAGAGAAAGAGAAAGAGAAAGAGAAAGAGAGACCGAGACCGACCAACCGGTGATGGTGCTTTCATTAATTAAAATATTATTGCTAATACTACATTTTTATTTGTGTGTGTGTGCGTGTGTGCTTACGCTCATCTATGTGTGTGTGTTTGTGTTTGTGTGTCTGTGTGTGTATGTCTGTGTGTGTGTGTAATTCTGGAATACGCATTAATTCTAGAATACACATTTACGAACGTTCCAGGCGGCATTCGATTAACGTGTTCTCACCGCTATATATATATATATATATATATATATATATATATATATATATATATATATATATATATATATATATGCTGGTGCTTTTGTTAATTAAACTATTATTGTTACTACTAAATTTTCATTTGTGTATGTGTGTGTGTGTGTGTGTGTGTACCAACGCTCATCTATGTGTGGGGGGAGGGGGAGGGGGAAATTGATGCGTCCCGTAGTTTTATTTTTTTTGTAATCATATCTACAGCAGATATTTGTTTTTTTTTATTGTTCAATTTGGTTATATTTTTATTGTGAGTGAGCGTGTGTGTGAGAGAGAGAGAGACAGGGAGAAAGATAGGAAGAATGAAAGAGAGAGAGAGAGAGAGAGGGGGAGAGAGACAGATTGATACTGATGTTTTCGTTAATATATATATTAATACGATAGCGTGTGTGTTACTTTGTGTGTCACGCTTACATTTTTTTCTCTCTGGCACTGTTTATGTATAAAAATAGCCCACATACGCTTAAATACGACATTTTAATTGCCCAGATTTCGTATATATTATTATAGAGTCGTGATTTCAAAAGTAAAAAAGAAGTATTTAGATACTATCAGTAATTATGACGCTCAACAACATGACCAAAGACCCGGCAAGATACAGACAGGAATGACTTCTTAATTCAAGGCGATGTACCTATTGTTTACAATCTTGGAGCTAGTCATACTGTGCCAAGTCTTAACAGCTCTTCCATAAATTTACCAATGTGCACACCAACATAGTTAAATTTACCGACAAGCGATAAAACTACTGTGGATTCTTCCACTGACGAAAAGATCACAAAAACTCGTATCAGATTAAAATAAGTATTTTGTCCCCATTGTTACGCCAATATGAAATATAACGCACTACTTTATGATGTAATAAAAATCGCCGAGAATTTACATTGAATTGTCTATTTGATTGCCAACCAGTCCCTCGAGCCACGGTTTTTGATCTGCACTGGCTAACAGGCACAGCATAAAGGAAGTACAAATGGAAAGGACAAGTTAGTGAAGATGGCTAACAAAAGAACAATTGGCAAAGTAGACGCTTTTGACAGTTTTGGCAAAGATTGAATAAGCGTGAAGAATGTTGCTGCAGGCCGGCCACATGCCGATAAATAAAAAAGAATCATGGACAGAAAGAAATGTTAATTTCCGATCAGTTCTTGTGAAGATGGAATCTGTTGTCCCCCAAGGAGATATCACAAAAGTCAAGAGCGCACTGATCGCCCATTTTGTGACCTATCTTTACTCTTCATTTTGAGTCAGGATTTTAAGCCAAGCCGGTGCCATTTTGAAATTCTCTGGCAAATTGCGACTTAAAGATGGCTGTAGATCAGAAAAGAAATTCTTTTATGAAACCACTAACGCAAACCAAGAACATTTCCGAAATGGTCAAAATACTTTGCAACAAACATTTAATACAATCAAAGAACAGAAGAAAAACAATTAAAAAGAGTATTCGCAGGTAAATTCATAAAATATTATTATATGGTTAATTTCTATGTAAAACTAATAGTAAGTGATAAAACTACAAGAAAAAACAGATATAACGAGGTTAATGAGGACACAGATATACATATATCTATATGTATTTACACACATGAATATATGTATATATGTATATATATGATGTATATACAAATATATGTATATGCATACACATTTCATATATATATATACATATACATATATATAAACATATATATACGCTTATATATATCCATATATAGGTGGTTAAATATATATGCATATATATGTATATATATATAATGCATATACATATGATGTATATATATATATATATATATATATATATATATATATATATATATATATATATATATATACTAGAAGAATACCCGTCCTTACACCTAGCAGAAGTGTATAAACACTAATAATTATCGGTTAATTAATTGGAAATGAAATCTTTTGCGTATATATATATATATATATATATATATATATATATATATATATATATATATATATATATAGCCCTTGGGCCTCTGGAGAGGCATAGGCCATCTACAAATTTGTTGTAGATGTTTTTGTAGCGAGGAGTTTTTGTAGCGAGGGTGTTGACCCCACGCCCAACCTTCCCAGAAGGTATATAAAGTGGCTCGCCTTCCCAAATGGTCACCAATCTGGTACTGGCCATGCTCAACGTTGCTTAAATTCGGTGATCTGGCGAGAACCGGCGTGTTAACGTGATTGTGTCGTACATATATATATATATATATATATATATATATATATATATATATATATATATATATATACAGACATATATATATAATATATATATATATATATATATATATATATATATATATATATACAGACATATATATATATAATTCATAATATATATTCATATATATATAATTCATAATGGTTTAATGTAAACATATTATAATGTATTTACAGCTTCGCTTCCAATTTTTGGATTTTTAAGCATGTTAAAATTCAATTTATTTCTTTTTAACGGATTGATTGTTGCTATTTCTTCTGATGAGTTAAGGGAATGATAGATTCCATGATTGATATAATGATTAAGTGATATATTTAATACTATGAAACAGATACTATCAAGCATTGTAAATGCAAACTGAATTAAAGGAATAATTTATAAGATGGTCAACATCATGAACTTTGAACTATAGACTTTTTTATTCATTCAGTACATCGCTCCGTAATTACATTGAACCATTTAAACAAGGATTGGTATACATTATAAGAATATATATTTCCCCAGAAATATATATATACATACATACATATATATATATATATATATATATATATATATATATATATATATATATATATATATATATATGTATATACATATGCATAACTACTTAATTTACTCACAGAAAATTAATATACGAAAGTATAGATTTCTGCGTAAACTTTAAGTATTTACTTCAAAAGTGCTCAATACGTAGGTAGAGCTAGTTAGTAATTCATAAATATATATGGCGATTAAGTTACACTGAATATTCCGCGTTTCATCCACTCTAAGACTCTTCAAGCTTATGCGCGAATTCTGTGGTTGTTTATCGTTTTTATATGCTCCTCTTCTATTGAGATTTTAGTTAGCCAATCAGCTTTCTAGAATCCACCGCGCCCTTCCTATCAGCCAACTCGTATACGGGAAGACATTGCCATATCGTAGGTTATTACGCTCTTAGTAGGTTTATTTTCAATGCAATTTATGTTTCTATCATTTTTATTTATGAATTTAATTTGTGAATTGTATCCTGAGTTTTTAAGGGCTTCATTGTAATATTTTTCGTTTTTACTAAATACAGATTGGCTAGAAGACAGCCTAGAAATTCTTAAAGAGACATTGGGAACTATTTGGGAACAATATTGATTTTGGGTGGTTTGATTCATTATGAACATATAGTACAGATTGGTTAGGTTTATGATAGGGTTCAAAGGTAGAGTTATCAAGATTTAAGGTTATGTCTAAGAAATTAACAATTTTTTTTATTAGGGTCGATTTTTATAGTAAGTCCATAATTTTTAAATAATTTATGTAGAGATTTAATTGCTTTTTCGTAATTATTATTTGTAGAGTTAGTTACGAAAAGTGCATCATCTCTGTATAGTCCTCCTTCAAGTTTGAACTGTTTGTGGAGTATACAATGAATTTCATTTAAAAGGAAAAGGTCAACTAGATTGTTGACCTGAGCCGAGTCTGTCGAGCCCATTATAATGTTGAAATGGTTAGGGGTATTTTTCTGATCCAATACTTATTATCAAAGGTTATTAAAGACTTTCTAGCTACAAGTATTACTTTAATTTCATCTTGAGTTATATTAGTTAATTTTTGTGCTATTAATATAGATTTATTTAGTAGGATAGGTGATATTGATTGGTAATATGATTCAATATCAAAAGAAAGAAATTTAACGTTATTCTTATTTTGAATGTTAGAAAACCAGTCGATTACTTGGTTGGAAGATTGCCATAGTGGTATTTTATTATAGATTAAATTTTGGGGATAATTCTATCTAATATGTTTTTACTAACTAGTCCTATATCTGATTTTGAGGGGAAGATGAGTCTAATAATAGGGTCAATATTAAAACTTTGTTTGTGGTCTTTTAAAGTAAATCTCGGGGTACCTGGTACTGTTATTTCCGTGTATTTATCTATTTTAAGTTTAGTTAAAATGTTTTTTGCGTCATTATTTATTCCACTTAGTGCTGACTTGTTTATTGTTTTGTAATTTTTATCAAGTTCTTTATATATTAGCTTTTTATACTGTATATAGTCCATTGTGTAAAAAATTTCTAGTGAAACGGATTTTTAATTTAATTCTAATTTGAATTTTAAATTATTAATCACATTACTGAATATATATATATATATATATATATATATATATATATATATACTCCTATAATCTAGTTAATTTACATATTCTTTCAAACATTCATTTTAATTAATTTCCTATCATTTTTTTCGGTTTTCTCATGGAATTATCATCTTTAGTACACTATTACGTGTAATTATATTCATGCAGATATTCTACATGATTTATTCTTGCATAATATTTGCGTAAAAAGCTTATAGTAAACACAAAACTCTTTCTATATATATTTATGTATGCGTATGTATTTTTATATCTGGCGGTTGTATTTTGAAATGTTTGAACTGTGTGTAGGTAACGCGAGAATAACGTCAAGAATAAGAGTTCAATAGAAACGTTGTTTTAATTTATATAAAATAAAATACGCATCAAGTGCGCTTGAAACAGACTTCCTTCTCCAAAATTACAACATGGCAAGGAAGAAGAAAAATAAAAAAGAAACAAAACAACACGCTGAAGATGGGGTCTACCTCTGAAATATATTTGTGATAAATTTCAAACAAGTTAAATATTTGTTTATTTTCCTAATGTTACGTTGTGATTTGGTTTTAAGCGGACTTGATGCGTATTTTATTTTATTCAAATTAAATCAACGTTTCTATTGAACTCATTCTTGACGATATATATATATATGTATATATATATATGTATATACAAGCAAACAGTTAATAAAACATGTTAAATACACTTTGAAATGAGTTAAAACATACTTAATCTGAAAAGGAAACCCTAGATAATGGATAGTCCTTAATCCGCGGACTTTCGAAGAAATACTTTCCTTCTCATCATGCGGGATCGGATTTTGCATGCAAAAGTATTTGATGAAACAACAAGTAAGTCAAAGAGCTTACCTGATAACAAAAAAGTGAAGCAGAGGGAATATGGTGAAGAAAAAGGTGATTACAAACGAATGGATAGTCTGGTGGAAGATAAATAATCCAGTGACAGTAAAATCCAAATATATAACTTCAAGAAACTTTATAAATATTAATTCTTTAATATTTATAATATACTTTAATTTTACCATCTTGGATCATTTTGGTAAATTTAATTGTAATTTTTATATATATATATATATATATATATATATATATATATATATATATATATATATATATAGTGATTATATGTAATATGCAATCAAACTATTTGTGGCACTGATTCATGGGCTGTGAAACTTTTGGAATTATGGATTTCGTTTTTCGGTATGGATTTCGTTTTTCGGTATGGATTTCGTTTTTCGGTATGGATTTCGTTTTTCGCTCGACGTAGCCCGGTCGTTAAATACACATAACTATGATATTTTAAACTTTGCACATTTCGCATATATACTGCATATATATAGTCAATTTTCTATCGATTTTTATATATTATCAAATTGTGATTTAAAAAGAAATTATCCATATGATTGAATCGAAACCAAAACTTTTGAAGAATATATATATATATATATATATATATATATATATATATATATATATATATATATATATATATATATATATATATATATATATATATATATATAACTTGAGCTCCTCCAGCTGTAATCGAAACCTAAAACAAAACTAATGAAGTATTCTTGATAAAATTATTCATAAAGATATAAAATTATATAGATGACTTGAGTGCCATCAGCTATAATCGAAACCGAAACCAAAACGTATGAAGACTTCTTCGTAAAATCATTTATTACAAGAAATAGAAGTACATAACAATTAAACGACCCGGATGTAAGCGTGACACAGAAAATAACACACGCATTATCGTATTAACATATATATATATACATATATGTCTATATATATGTATATGTATATATATGTATGTATATATATGTATATGTATATGTATATGTATATATATATATATATATAATTTATTTACAGTGTGTTTTGCTGGAAGAGATGAAGGAGGGGTTTATTATATTGATAATTATACCTATCATTTATCTATTTTCGCCGCAGTAGAATTCCCTACTGTCCGGCGGAATTTAAACGAAACGTATCTTCCAAGAATCTTAGACATAATCAATGCTCGTTTAGAAACATACGTTCGATGACGAATGACGAATCGCAGCGAAAACCTATCTGCGTTTGTCATCTCAGCATATATATGACCATCGCAATCGTGGCTAAGATATAAGCCGCATAATCTTGCTTCTGAATGAGACAAGTCAGTTGCTGCCGCCGGCGCCGGCGCTGCTAAGCGTTGTTTATGTCCACCATATTTGAAGAAAGCGGCCATTTTTTTTTTACTTCGCTTTTGCGCTTTTCCGTTATCATGACAAATATTGTCGATGTACATTTGGTGTTCTTTGCTTATATTTGCTTCTACTCTGCTTTTTTTTTACATCGATACATTTATCTATGTGCAAATAGATATAGTTACATTCATCGTAGATCTAAAATAACTCACATACACAAACATATATATGCACTATATACCGGCTAATCAGTACACAAGTGTATTGTATTGTATGTGTGTGTGCGTTATATCAAGCCAAATTGATTCAGTAGTTTCAGAGAAAAGTTGAACAGGCAGACAGGCAGTGATATATATATATATATATATATATATATATATATATATATATATATAATCAAATACGCATATATATATATATATACAATAAAATACGCATCATATGTATATATATACATACACATACACACACACACATATATATATACATATATATATATATAAATACGCAACAGGTGCGCGTGAAAGCCAAATTGCAACGCAATATTATGAAAATATATATTTTTGTTTGAAATTTATAATTTATGTATATTTCGGAGTCAATCTCCATTCTTAGTATTTTGTTTGTTTCTATTTTCTTCACTGTTTCCCCTATGACGTAGAATAGGGAAATACTAACCAAAATCGATTTTATAATCACGAAATATATATATATATATATATATATATATATATATATATATATATATAAAGAAACCATTTTAATATCAAGTAAGATAAATATACAATTAAGAGCTCCAATGCCTGTCCTATCGACGCAATCTTGCATCTCCTTGCCTGTTTAACACATATTATAATGGAATGCGCTCTGATGAACTTGTTAAACTTGTGTCCCCTTGACGTACATATCACAGCTTGGCAACAAACTCGCTTGGCAACAAAATTGCACTCCTTCACTTTTGAGGTTCCTGAATGCCAGAAATCTTTCTAGTCTAATAGTTTCTTCCCTCGAATATCTAAACTTCGGAATTCTTCTTGCTACCCGCTTCTCGTACTGTACTGGCATGCAGAAGTTCAAATGTATCGTAAATCAACACCTTGTTAATCTTTCTTAGACGTAGTCTCAATAAGTAGTCCCTGTGTCCAAGTGAACGTGGGTGAAAAAAGAGTATTGAAACAATATATAATTTATTACTGGGACATTTATTCCAGTAAGTTTGCCATTTTTCCATTGTGTATGTATTGATATATTTTTTTAAAGATCTGACTAAGAGATTTGAAATTTGAAAGGGTTGATATGTTTAAAGAAGTTTTTGCTAATAAATCAGCAGATTCATTTCGTTGGTCACTTGTGGATAAGAGTAAATGGATGTAACGTGGTGCTGTAGCAATCACTTATGCCAGCAGAACAGTGTTCCAAAGGTGAGAACTTCTAGGAAAGAAACTTTGTTCATGGAATCTGCGTTTAGATTTAGGCACATATAGAGAGTGGGGAAAATGATATATAGTACTTGTAGATAGCCGAATGTTTTTTTTTTTTTGTAAGTTTGGTAAGGGAGGGATCATAGATTGAAGTCCAGTCAGGAACTTGCCATGAAAAAAAAAAAAAAAACAAAAAAAAAAAAAAAAAACGATAGAGTAGAAAAAGGTTGCAGGGAAAAGGGCATAACTTACTAGGTTTCGAAGCCGGTTAGTTGGTGAAACAACTCCATAGTGATCAGTAATGGCGGAACTTGGGTGGGGCTTAGTTATTTAAGAGGACAGGCCAACAAGGAATTTATTTACATTAGACTTGAAAACAACCATGTTATAGACAGCTGGGAAGCAACTCCACGGTATTTTACTTCACAGAAAGACAGTTCTAGGAAATAAACTCTGCTCATGGAATTTTCGTTTAGCTTTGGGCACAGATAGAGTGAGGGAAGTTGTTGACAGTTGTTGTAGAGATACAAGGTTTTTTTTTACCGGTAGTAGGCAAACAGCGGAGATAAGAAAGTGCTGAAAGCGATAGAAGGTATGGTTGATAATGGGGAAAGCCTGAGGATGTGAAATACTGATGAGGTCCGTGTCTAAGGGTATGTGAGGGTTGACAGATGCGAGGTGCGTGACAGAAAAAAATGCATCTAAACAGACGCTATGTATTTAGAACGGATACGTTGCCTTTATACGCACGGCATGTACGTTATCATGTAGGCGCTTGCACTTGTGTGCGTGTTTGCTTCTGTGCGTTAGTGCGTTTGCATGATTTAAGGGAGGGGGTCCACACCTTCGATCTCGCCCGCTCATTCATCACCAGATTTGCCAGGTCCAATCAAGCGTGAACTCTTTCCCCTCCTTTTGCTGTGTTTTCCACCTTTTTTCCCACCCCCTCCACTCTCTCTACAGGTCATTAGCTTCGCACAGACATTTCAAGAACGTCTCAACCACGACTGCCTCTACCACAAGAGTTTGCGACGAGGCGTGGGCCAATCGAGGGCGTCGATGACATTGATTGAGCATCGGTAGGGGCCCCCTTTCCCGATGATGGATGGGGGCCACACCGCTGACACAATAATGCTTTGCCGACACTCTCCGTTTCTATGTGTGTATGTTTCAGGATAGATGAAAGTGTATATCTGACATATAAACTTATCTTGTCGACAATTTTAAAGTCAGGCCCAAATAACATTTAAGCTGACAAATCCGAATTTGCTTCTGATCATTTGTTTCATTAGAACCATGCTATTAGCAATATAATAACGTACTTCGAAAAATTGTATATATATATATATATATATATATATATATATATATATATATATAATTATTTTTTTACTATAATAATTAAATACCTACAGACACTAGTGTTTCATCCTTTCGGGATTCTTCAGTGCAGGGTGTCACGATTACTACCAGTCGAACGATTCGAACCCCGCGACATGAGACATCTCTGGCTCGATTAGCGGAGGTCGTATCCATTCGGCTACCATTAACCGTGTGAAATAGCGTTGAATTTTAAACATTTTAATTTAAATGTTCATTAAAGCAACCATTTTAATATCAAGTAAGATAAATATACAATTAAGAGCTCCAATGCCTGTCCTATCGACGCAATCTTGCATCTCCTTGCCTATCTCTATCTATCTATCTATCTATCTATCTATATATATATATATATATATATATATATATATATGTATATATAACTACTTAATTTACTCACATAAATTTAATATACGAAAATATAGATTTATGCGTAAACTTTAAGTATTTACTTCAAAAGTACTCAATACATAGGTAGAGCTAGTTAGTAAGTTATAAAATGTATATGGCGATTAAGCTACACTGAATATTCCGCGTTTCATCCACTCTAGGATTCTTCAGGCTTATGCGCATAAGCCTGAAGAATCCTAGAGTGGATGAAACGCGGAATATTCAGTGTAGCTTAATCGCCATATGCATTTTATAACTTACTATATATATATATATATATATATATATATATATATATATATATATATATATATATATATATATTATGAGTGAGAAGTGATACACGAATTACTAGCGTATAAAGCGATGCTCTTTGTGTAAACAAATCGAGCTTAGGTATTTCGGACGATGTAAAAACATCGTTAATTCACAACTCTCACAGCAGAAGCCGATTAGCGTAATGATTAGGAGCTTGGACTGTCGCACAGGCGGTCGGATTTCAATCCTGGCTTGAGGTAGTTGCCTGTCTGGCCGCACTGATGAGCTGTGAAACAACGAAACAGTACTGTATGTGATGACTATATATATATATATATATATATATATATATATATAAAGTCTTTATTTGTTTTTACATAAGGAGTAATATGTTCCTACACAATCATGAGCATGTTTCGGTCAGCTAGCTACTAGTAACTAGAGATCTCTTCAGGCGATACAGCTTATACAAAAGCAAACTTTGCAATATTATGTAATGCTTATGTAAAAACAAATAAATACTATACCCTACTCCTCTAGTGTATTGAGCACTCTTGTATTAACCTCGTTAAACTTCATTGGTTAGTTAACCTCTGGAAAACAAGAACTATATATATATATATATATATATATATATATATATGTGTGTGTGTGTGTGTGTGTGTGTGTGTGTGTTGGGACGATTATCGGAATTAGAATCAGGAATGAGAAAAATTGTAATTTTGAGCGTATTGGAATCGGTATCGGAATCAGAAAAGTTTGTGCTTATTTCTCGGTTTTAAAAACGATTATTTTAATTATGTTTTTTTAAATTTTCTTTTAAAAAAATAACACTGCTTGTAGTAATGTTTAAACAATAAATATTTATTGATTTTTAAACTACAAGTAAAACTAAAAGGTATAGAGAATCTCCCCCCCCCCACCACAAGTGTAGTTTTACATTTTTCGTTTTTTTAGAAAATATCTGGACATTTAAATTGTGTTTTTTAACGACGGTCGGTAAAAATATCAACTTCATAGTTACATATTTAGAGATATAAAAATAATCGGAATCCGTAATTGTATCGGAATCGAGAAAATATTCGACTCGTCCCATCACTAATATATATATATATATATATATATATAATTTTAATTTCTATATATATATATATTTATTCTTTATCTATATATATATATATATATATATATATATATATATATATATATATATATATATATATATCCCTGAGTGGCTTCCGGGCCTTGAGAAGTGGTGATGACTGTGTAAAAAAAATATATATATATTTATTTTATATATATGAGGAACTTTGTGTGTCTATGTGTCTCTGATTTATGTCTAGTTTATATATATATGTATCATATATATATATTTATTTTATATATATATATATATATATATATATATATATATTATATATATGAGGAACTTTGTGTGTCTATATGCCTGTGATTTCGTTCCCTATGGACCGATATTTATGAAATTTCACACGGAGGTATATAATGTACCTAGCAGTGTTCGTTGATAGGTTTTATATCGGAATGTCTTCGAATAAGAATCGATAATTAAATAATCTGATCAATATAGAAACAATCAATTTTGATCATCTTACACCTTACAGAACCTAACATCACAAGAGCGTTTGAGAAGTTTTATTACCACACAAGCAGAAAGGGCAGGCATATAAAATCAACAGTATATATATACATATATATATATATATATATATATATATATATATATGCAAATAGCCATGTTACATATTGGTTACCTAATGTTACATGTCGATTGCCCATGTAACATATTTACATGCTAAACTGAATGGTATGCACTGATAAAGGTACTTCACGTAAATTGCATGCTGCTTCACCAATGTTCAAACTTCAGGGATTGAACTTCAGTTTCTTCGAACTCCTGGACTTCTCAGCAGCTGGGAACTCTCTCTTCAGACACAAACAATACTCAGCCATCCGACTGCGTCCCAGCAACACTGATACCTGGAGGAAGAATTCAAATACCTCAAAAATACTTTCTTTCTTTTCTTTTTTTTGCCATGGTTTTGTTGTTGGAGCAGAGAATTAATCAGTAAAACTCCGTTTGTTGTTTTTCACGGTAGTATTTTCAAATGTCGGAACAGTGCATTGGCCACGCAGTATTCACGATAGGGGTGTGTGTTCCTTGATAGAAGCGTTGATTGAGTTTGAATGAAATAAAATACAACAAAGGACTTCTGCTTACTGGTTCTCTGCTCCAACAAGAACATAGCAAAAAAATAAAAAAATAAAAATAAAAAATAAAAAAAGCAAAGAAAAAAATACTAAGGATGAAGTGTAACTTTGGAATATATTTATAAACTTCAAAAGAAAATAAATATGTTTATTTTCATAATAAGGCGTTATTTTTGGCTTCAAACGTATCTAATACGTACGAGGGGCGTGCAATAAGTAATGCTCCTGCCCACTTCCCATAGCAGTAGAGCAACAAAACTTGGCACAGTTATTAGTCTTTCTCTACATAGGAACCACCCAGAGGTATGCATTTCTCCCATCGTTTGATGCAGCTCTGCAGACCGTTTTTGTGGAACACCCCAGGTTGGTCCTCCAACCACGACGTGACTTCAGAAATCAAGGCTGCATCATCTGGGAAACGCTTTCCTTTCAAAAACAACTTCATTGCTGGGAAGAGGTGAAAGTCAGAGAGTGTCAGGTCAGGAGAGTAGGGAGGATGGGGAAGGATTTCATAACCACACGCCGGGCTTCTGATCTGGCGACATGCGAGTTGTGGACCGGAGTGTTGTCCTGCGGGAGGAGGGTACCTTTGTTGATCTTGCCCCGCCTCTTGATTTTGATAGCTTCCCTTAATTTCCTCAAAAGTGAAGCATAATAGACTCCTGTAATTGTGGTACCCTTTGCCAGGAAATCTGTCATCACTCCTCCATCCTGGTTCCAGAAGACTGTGAGCATGACCTTGCCAGCGGAAGGCTGCACCCTTGCCTTCTTTGGAGGTGGTGAATCCAAGTGCTTCCACTGCATTGACTGGGCTTTGGTCTCTGGATCATAGTGATTGACACAGATTTCATCATGTGTAATCAGTCTTTTGAAAAACTTTGACTCATCTTCTTGGCACATCTCCAAATTCATCCTCGAGCACTCGGTGCGTTCTCGAATCTGGAATGGTGTGAGCAACCTGGGAATACATCTGGCAGACACCTTATGCATATGCAAATGGTCATGAATGATAGTTTCCACAGACTCTGTATTAATCTCCACATCTTGGGCTATTTGGCGAATAGTAATGCGCCGATCTTCCAAAATGACAGCCTCAACTTGACGGACAGATACCTCATCAATGGTAGAAGGGGGGGGCGACCAGGTCTGGGAGCTGTTTCCATAGACTTCCGGCCATGTTTGGATTCACAATGCCAGCGTTTTACAAGGTCATATGATGGGGCATTATTACCATAAGTTTCTTTCATTTCATCAAAAGTCTTCTGTGGTGTGCGTCCTTTCAAATACAAAAATCGGATCACTGCTCGACATTCAACAGGCTCCATTTTACACCTGACTCAGTTCAAAACAGAAACCACAATTAGTTCAGAGCTGTAATTTGCCACATAACCCGTAGATATATAAATTATTGCACATGTAAAATTTCAGCTAGATCAGACAACTGGAAGTGGGTCAGGGGCATTACTTACTGCACGCCCCTCGTATTTTATTCAGACTCAATAAACGCTTCTATCAAGGACCCCCCCAACACACACACACGCACACACATATATATAGTCTATTTATTAAAAAAAACATTATTGGTTACACATGTGAATACATGTTTCAGTGGAATCCCAATTCAAAGAGACCATAATACAAAAAAGGGGCAGTTTTTTGGTCTGATGAAGTGGTTACTTTGACTTGGGATTCCACTGAAACATGTATGCACATATGTAACAAATAATGTTTGTATAATAAATAGACTATATACCAGCTCTGTCCTGCATTGAGCACTCTTTAATAATCGGGTTTCATTGGACTTAATCTAGGAAACCAATCTATACAGCCATTATACATGTACACACACATATACACACATATATATATATATATATATATATATATATATATATATATATATATATATATATATATATATATATATATACAGTCCTGGTCAAAATCATAAGACCACTTAAGAAAGTAAGCGTTTACGCATAATATCGAATTTTTAATCAAACAAATGGTTGTAACCATTGCCAAAAGGGAAAATATGAGAGAAAAAAAATGAAATCTGCTTCATTCGAAATCTTAACTATGATCTAATAATTATTTTTTAAAAAACAAACATTTTCACCTGGTCAAAATGATAAAACCACTCTAATGAAGTCGGCTAGTTTTGAAATCCAGATCAATATGGGCAAAAAAAAAGAGTCCAGGTCGACCAAAAAAACAAAAAACAAAACAAAATCCCATCATTGGATCGCCGTATCAGAAGTTAAAAAAAAAAAGCTCCAGTATGAGCTCAAGTCGATTGAAAAGCCAAACAGCAGCAGAATGTAGTCCTAAAACCATCAGAAGGGATCTGAAAATGAAGGATTTCAATCATTTAAAGCGACTGCAGAAACCACGTCTTCTTGAACAGCACAAAACTAACCGACTTAAATATGCCGCCAAATACCAGACTTGGGATGAGTGGGAAAATGTAATTTTCTCCGATGAGAAAAAGTTAAATCTAGATGGTCCAGATGGATTTCAACACTATTGGCATGATAAAAATTTGTCCAAAGAGACTTTTTCAACTCGGCATAGTGGAGGAGGGTCGTTAATGATCTGGGGTGTTTCTCGTCAGCTGAGACCCTAAAGTTGCAAGTACTGAAAGGCCGGCAAACATCATTGAAGTACATTTCAATGCTTGAAAATGCTTCTATGGAAGAAATTGGATTTTCCAGCAAGACGACGCTGCAATACACACTTCTCGACAAGCACGAGAATACTTTTCTTCAAATGATATAGAATTGTTAGATCATCCAGCATGTTTTCCGGACCTCAATCGCATTGAAAAGCTTTGGGATGGATGACAAAAGAAGTGTTCAAGGATGGAACCCAGTATGACTCGATAAAGGAACTTTCTGATTCAGTTTTCAGTACGTGGGATAAAATTCCTTCGCAACTGATAAAAAACTTAGTCGCAAGCATGCCGAAGAGGATTTTATTAAAATATTCGTAATAATGGAGGCTATACTAAATACTGATATCCTTTTTAGTAATTTATAATTGCCTTTTGTTAGATAAATTATCAGTGGTCTTATCATTTTGACCAGGTGAAAATGTTTGTTTTTAAAAAAATAATTATTAGCTCAGGGTTAAGGTTTTGAATAAAGCAGATTTCATTTTTTTCCATCATATTTTCCCTTTTGGTAATGGCTCCAACCATTTGTTTGATTAAAAATTCGATAATATGCGTAAACGCTTAGTTTCTTAAGTGGTCTTATGATTTTGACCAGGACTATATATGCATTTATATTCAAAAATATTAACTGAAAATGAATGTAAAAATCTACCAGACAACCACGAGTACTGATGCATTTGACGAGTCAAAAATTTTCACTGTCGGAAAAGTTAGATCACCTAATATTTTTGTTAACTGTGTAATCTAAAATACCGTAACCTTGTCTGAAATTAATGCGCTCTATTTTATCAAAAATATTTTGACTATATAAATTCTATTTGGATAAATTTATATACAACAATACGCCGCCATATAAAAATATTTTGACTATATAAATTCTATTTGGATAAATTTATATACAACAATACGCCGCCATATAAAAATATTTTGACTATATAAATTCTATTTGGATAAATTTATATACAACAATACGCCGCCATATAAAAATATTTTGACTATATAAATTCTATTTGGATAAATTTATATACAACAATACGCCGCCATATAAAAATATTTTGACTATATAAATTCTATTTGGATAAATTTATATACAACAATACGCCCGCCATATAAAAATATTTTGACTATATAAATTCTATTTGGATAAATTTATATACAACAATACGCCGCCATATAAAAATATTTTGACTATATAAATTCTATTTGGATAAATTTATATACAACAATACGCCGCCATATAAAAATATTTTGACTATATAAATTCTATTTGGATAAATTTATATACAACAATACGCCGCCATATAAAAATATTTTGACTATATAAATTCTATTTGGATAAATTTATATACAACAATACGCCCGCCATATAAAAATATTTTGACTATATAAATTCTATTTGGATAAATTTATATACAACAATACGCCGCCATATAAAAATATTTTGACTATATAAATTCTATTTGGATAAATTTATATACAACAATACGCCGCCATATAAAAATATTTTGACTATATAAATTCTATTTGGATAAATTTATATACAACAATACGCCCGCCATATAAAAATATTTTGACTATATAAATTCTATTTGGATAAATTTATATACAACAATACGCCGCCATATAAAAATATTTTGACTATATAAATTCTATTTGGATAAATTTATATACAACAATACGCCGCCATATAAAAATATTTTGACTATATAAATTCTATTTGGATAAATTTATATACAACAATACGCCCGCCATATAAATATATTTTGACTATATAAATTCTATTTGGATAAATTAATATACAACAATACGCCGCCATATAAAAATATTTTGACTATATAAATTCTATTTGGATAAATTTATATACAACAATACGCCGCCATATAAAAATATTTTGACTATATAAATTCTATTTGGATAAATTTATATACAACAATACGCCCGCCATATAAAAATATTTTGACTATATAAATTCTATTTGGATAAATTTATATACAACAATACGCCGCCATATAAAAATATTTTGACTATATAAATTCTATTTGGATAAATTTATATACAACAATACGCCCGCCATATAAAAACATTTTGACTATATAAATTCTATTTGGATAAATTTATATACAACAATACGCCCGCCATATAAAAATATTTTGACTATATAAATTCTATTTGGATAAATTTATATACAACAATACGCCGCCATATAAAAATATTTTGACTATATAAATTCTATTTGGATAAATTTATATACAACAATACGCCCGCCATATAAAAATATTTTGACTATATAAATTCTATTTGGATAAATTTATATACAACAATACGCCGCCATATAAAAATATTTTGACTATATAAATTCTATTTGGATAAATTTATATACAACAATACGCCCGCCATATAAAAATATTTTGACTATATAAATTCTATTTGGATAAATTTATATACAACAATACGCCCGCCATATAAAAATATTTTGACTATATAAATTCTATTTGGATAAATTTATATACAACAATACGCCGCCATATAAAAATATTTTTTGACATTTCAAATTTTAGAGGTGAGGATTGGTTATTCGCATTATTTGGATTCATCGGCCTACTATTCCTATCTGTAGTATCATTTTCACATGATGTAACCTCCGACCTTCTTCAGGTGTATCTTGTGGCCCTGTCGTTAGGCATTAGAATACACTGACTGCCCCCCTGCAGAGGGTAAAAGTCCCTCAATGGGGGCTCTGGATATGACCTTAAACTATATCCAGTGTTGAGGGCCCCAGCTTGTGGGCTTTGGGGAGTGTGGAGCCACCATTTAATTACCATTGCTCCCAGGTCCACTCTGTCCCGGAGTGGTAGTACCTGTTAGGGTCCCAACTATGGGTTAAATAGAAACCGACGTGAAAATAACAAATATATTCTATTAAAAAATTTTTTCTTCAAAATCTTTGGATTCGGCATTAAATAACCCGAAAAGTGTTGATATGCCGTAAAACAAAAACAACCAACCAAATCAGGTGTATCTTGTTGAACTCGTAAATGTTTCTGCCGAACTCGGGAACTTGGATAGAATTTCGAACGGAACCCTTTATGTACTTCCAAGGGTTAGCATGCTCTTGTTCCATCTCCCACTACTGGATCGAGGTCCTAACTGATTCGGAATTGTACTTTTCATGTCGCCCACACTGAGGATTGAAACTTCAACCCTTTTAAGAGGATATCACTTTTACAATTGATTTTTCCAAGTACTCAAATCACGGCTCCTGGAGACAATTATAGTACACATTTTAGGAACCTCAAGACTATGTTCATTTCTAGTTGTAAATATCACCATTTATTACTAACTAGCAAGGCCACTACGCGTTGCTCAGGACCGTATAAGACAATAAAAAAACCTGAACATACCTGTTATTCTTAAGATAGAGGAATTTTTTTTATGTCTATGTATCATTTACCATCTTGAGCAAAAGAATATTTTACCTACCATAGGACGGGTATTACAAACACATGTATGAAATAATTGTACCTTCTCTAGGACAGGAAATTTATAGAACGTATATGGAAAAAAAACCTTACCTAGGGCGGATAATGTACAAAACATATTTAAAATAATTTACATAATTTTCTGTATGTTAATATAAGAGTTTGTTTTTACATCAGAGTGCTATAATGAAGAAACGCCTGTTTTTTATGCGAACCTCATACTACTCAAATGTATTACATGATTTTCGGTTTTGATAACTTATGTACGTCACAGGTAAGATTTTCTTCGTTTTTCATGTAGGTTCTATACTGGACAAGTACCTTATTTCTTGGTAGGATACTGTACGAGTACCTTATTTTTTGTGTAAGATACTGGTTCAAGTGCCTTTTTTTCTAATTTAAAAAGAAAGAACTCTATACTTGTATGAAATTTTCATTTGTGCTTTCTGTACGTCAGGGGTAAGAATTTGTTTATTTTTTCATCTGGGTGCTATAGTGAAAAAGTACCTTATTTCTCATACGTAAGTCATATTTCTCGAATATTTTACGTAATTTTCGGTTTTACTAACTTTTATGTACGTCACAGGTAAGCTTTTCTTTGTTTTATCGTATGAGTACTATGCTGAACAAGTTCCTTATTTCTTGGGTAGGATACTTATTTCTAACATAAAGATGAACCTACTAAATGATTTTACATACTTTTTTCATATAAGTACTATACTGTACAAGTACCTCATTACTTGGATATAATTTCTTGTACAGATAAATACATTGAAAAGTATGTGATCATTATATGTGATTTTTGGAATGTGACATCTATACAAATATACAAACATATGCAATACATATAATTAATAATGACCAATTAATTAGTTTAGGAATTTAGCCAATATATACAAATATATAAACATATACACATGCTAAATATTCTTAATGATCGGTTAATTGGTTTAGGAGTGAATCCAATAAATTACAAATATATAAACATATACACATATTAAACATTCATAATGATCGGTTAATTAGTTTAGGAGTAAATCCAATATATACAAATATATAACATATACACATAATTAAAATTCATAATGATTGGTTAATTAGTTTGAGAGTGAATCCTATACATAGAAATACATAAACATATACACATAATTAAAATTCATAATGATCGGTTAATTAGTTTAGGAGTGAATCCAATACGAATTGCCATTATTTGATCTATTTACGTGGTTTTTGGAATGTAACAAATAAGTCGATATATGATATATCATATATATTTGGAATATGACATTTTCGTTACGTACATCAAAAACATTCTTCCGTATTTTTTTAAAAATAAAAGTGTTCTTGTAAAATTATTTCATAATAATAACATTTAAAAGTCAAGAATGGCGGAATGTAAGAAAAAAGAAAAAGAAAGAAACGGTTGCGCCCGAAACCGCAACACAGGCTTTAGAAGTCGATGAACCTATCCACTGCACCAATGGGACAGTCGCTTTAAAAGCGTTGTGAAATAAGCTAATAAATATATGTCCGTGTTAGAGGACGTACGCATGCGCAGAACGACGCCAGTGTGCTACGTTCGCCAAGTTGTCCATTCTTTCAAGTTTGAATCTCTTTTTAAACCCCTTAACAATTACTTTAACCAAGTAAATACCGCTAATAAAAGTCTGCACCAAAAAATGCAATCTTTTGAGCTACTGCACGCCGTCCAATTTGAAAAACGGAGACAGACACACAGACAGATGTAGTGAGATTTATATATTAGATTATTATTACTATATATGGATCCATATATATTATTATTTTTACTTATTACCATATATATTTTCTATTATTCATAATTAACAGTTCCCATATAATATTTAATTCTATGCTAGATCTACTTAGTAATTGATTGTCTCCCAGCATATGTGCTGCTTTTTTATTCATCTTGCGCTCCACCGTTCTTCTTCGTCTATAATTTTTACTTCATTCAATAATAGTAGTTGGCTTCCCTTTTCCTTCTAGATATGGTAAGCCATGCCCGAAGGTTTAATCTCATCACATATTAAGGCTTTTTGGCGTTCTCCTAACAGTATTTTTAGTGGACGACATGTCTCACATTTGTATAGTTTTCGCATTGTGAACGGCTTCAATCATCATCAGAACGATCTTCTCCTTAAATAAATGTATGAAATAAAGTATCTTCGTTTATTCTCTCTCTCTCTCTCTCTCTCTCTCTCTCTCTCTCTCTCTCTCTCTCTCTCTGTGTCTCTCTCTCTGTCTCTCTATTTGCAAGTTTACATGGAATTTCATATACACAGTTCCTAGTCAGACATTCCGTATTCGACAACATGCACATGAAGAAGGCAAAGTTTACATGGGCTGAGATGGTTGGTTGGTTGGTTGTTTTTGTTTTACGGCATATCAACCCTTTTCAGGTTATTTAATGCCGAATCCAGCGAATTTGAAGAAAAGGTTTTTAATAGAATATATTTATTCTTATTTTGTTTTTTGTTTTTTCAAGTCGGTTTCTATTTGACTCATAGTTAGGACCCAAACAGGTACTACCACTCCGGGTCAGAATGGACCTGGGAGCAATGGCAATTAAAGGGTGGCTCCACACTCCCCAAAGCCCGCAAGCTGTGGCCTCACCAATGCAATATAGTTTAAGGTCATATCCAGGACCTTTGTGAAAAAAAAAAAAAAAAACGATGACCTATCATATGACCTTGCACAACTCTGGCATCGTGAAATCAAAAATGGCCGGAAATCTATAAAAACAGCTCTCAGACTTGGTATCCTCTTCTATCATTGATGAGGCATATGTAAATAAAGATAAGGCTTCCTTTTTGAAAGATCGACACTTGGCTATTCGCCAAAATAGCCCAAGAGGTCAACAATAGTACAGGGTATGTGTGAACAATCATTCATGGCCATTTGCATACATATAAAGTGTCTGGTAAATGGATTCCCAGGTTGCTGACACGTTTCCGCAAGCTGGGGTCTCACCAATCGGATATAGTTTAAGGTCATATCCAGGACCCCGAGATGTTCTGAAAATGACACTAAAGTTGAGAAAAGTAGTCTGGTGGCTCCCAATAATACGAAAACGTTATTTTTTGTTTTTTATTACTCTATAAATACTATAGTACAACAATGTTGTTGCACTATCACAACGTTTTTGTTTTGAACTCTATAAATTCCATTTAATAGATTTATGTACATTAATATCTTTAATAATTTCAACAATAGTTTCTGTAAAACTATATCTTTAATACAACCATACTTTTTGTAGAACAATATCGTTCATACAACAATACTTTATTTACAACAATAATTTATTTACAACAATAATTTATTTACAACAATATCTCTTATTCAAACAAAAATAATTTCTGCACACCACTATATTTAATATATGTACAACTTTATCTTAAATTGCTATAACAACTGTTCATGTTCAACAATATCTTTAATTAATGTAACAATAATTTATGTATAACAATAATTTATTTTCAACAAAATCTATATATTAATATGATAGCGTGTGTGTTCTTTTGTGTGTCACGCTTTCCGGCAAATTTCATTTATTGAGATTTAAGAACACACACGCTGTCGTATTAATATATAGATTATACTAAATGTGAGTTAATGGATTTGGTAAGTGTTTAATGAGATATCAGGTATAATCTCCTTCTTATTTTCGAATAGTGGGGATGATAGTATGACGTGTTTATCCCGGTGATTACATCATTATGTTCTGTTAAAAAAGATGGCCTTGATAAGTGTTTATGCCTATGTAAAAAAAATATAATATATTTATGATGTACTACATTGACATAAGCTGTCATATCCCCCAAAATGATATAGATGCACTGCTGATTCCAAAAATTAGGTAAATGGATCAGTCCACGCTAGGGGTTTATTTGTAACATTACAAAATTCACGTAAATATATCGAGTAATCCTGAGTTCATATTTTCGCCATTTATGTCCTCAATGCAGTTACTGCAACGACTCTTCTTAAGGAGGGGAGATTAAAGTCACTGGAATGCTGAGAATGATACTACACTCGGAAATTCATGTTGAAGTAATGGTTGCCTAATCCGTAACTGTGTTAATGTTTTTATGTATTAATTTCGAAAAACTGCTGAAACAGTTTATGATTTGAACATTTCTTTATTTCATCTATATTTTTAACAGTGGGGTGGGGGATATGAAGTAGTCGCGGAAATGTTTGAAGCCTTTTACGCATTAAACATTACTTTTTTCATGCATATAAGAGTGGGGTGGGGGGATATGAAGTCAGTCCTGGAAATGGCTGCAATCATTTACGTTTTAGACATTACTTTATTTAATGTATATTTTTAACAGTGGGGTGAGGGGATAAGAAGTCAGTCCCAGAAATGGCTGAAACAGTTCGCGGTTTTTACATTACTTTATTTCATGTATATTTTAAACAGTGGAGAGGGGGATATGAAGTCAGTCCCGGAAATGGCGGAAACAGTTTACTATTTAGACATTACATTATTTCATGTATATTTTTAACAATGGATCGGGGATATAAAGTCAATCCCGGAAATGGCTGAAAAAGTTTACGATATAAACATTACTTTATTTCATGTATATAACAGTGGCGTGGCGGACATGAAGTCAGTTCCAGAATTAGATGAGATAAGTGCAAATATATACTAGCAGAATACCCAGCATCGCCCAGGATTGAATGAGATAGGTGGAAAACATAAAATAGCAGAATACCCAGCGTCGCCGGGGACCGAATGAGATAGGTGGAAGATATATACTAGCAGAATATGTGGCGTCACCCGGGATTGGATAAGATAGGTGGAACATATATACTACGAGAATGCCGGAATTGATTGATGTGTTTTCAATGAAATAAACAGCCCAGGCAATATATCAAATTTATTATTTTAGTAATGGGGGGGGGCGATAATGTGGGTTAAAATTATTAAAAATGATTGTCGAAATTAGTAACATATCCGAGAAGTATGAAAAATGATGAAATGCTAGTTAATTGATTGGTGTGTTTGTAATGAAATAATCAGTCCAGAAAATATATCAAAGTTCTTATTTTAGTAATGGTGGGGGCCGATAATCTAGGGTAAAATTATAAAAAATGATTGTTGAAATTAGTAATATATCCAAGAATTATGAAAAATGATGAAATGTGAGTTAATTGATTGGTGTGTTTGTAATGTGATTCATCATCCCAGACAATGTATCAAAGTTATTATTTTAGAAAGGGAGTCGATAATGTGGGTCAAAATTATGAAACCTGTTTGTCGAAATAAGTAACATATCCAATAATTATGAAAAATAATGAAATGTGAGTTAATTGATTGGCAATATATCAAAGTTATTATCTTAGTAAGGGGTGACGATAAGTTTTAACAAAAGGGCTAGAATAATATGATGATGTTTCATTCATACTGAACGCCCACAGAATGTCCAGCAGCAATATATTACATATAAAAGATGCCGCTGTAGAATTTACACAGGTCCCGCTAGTATTTAATTGATATAAAAATTATCATTGTAGAACACTATCTTTAATTATTATAATAATTAATGTACAGAAGTATCTTTAATTAATGCAACAAAAATTTATGTTCATCAATATCTTTAATCACTATAAACATAATTTATGTACAACTATATAATTAATATAACAAAAAGTTATGTAGAATAATATATTTTATTACTAATAACAAAAAATTACGTTCAACAATAAATCTAATTAATACAACAAAGAATTTATATACAAAAAATATTTGTAATTACTACAACAATGATTTATGTTCAACAATAAATTTCATTAATACAACAATAATTTATGTACAACAATATCTTTAATTAATACAACAATAACTTTTGTACAACAATAACTTTAATTACTATTACAATAATTTATGTTTAACAATATCTTTAATTATTCACACAATAAATTATTTACACCAATATCTTTAATTAATACAGCAATGTCTTTTGCACAACCATATCTTTACTTAGTATAACAATAATTTATGTACAACAATATTTCGTTTCGTTTCGAAACCTATAGAAGGAACTCACTGACACAAAGCAATTCTTATATATATATATATATATATATATATATATATATATATATATATATATATATATATGTATATATATAATTATAAAACTCAAATGATCGTGTAACGATGTATGTAACCCACTTTCCGGTTTACGACATTCGGTTATGCATGCGCGCATGACCTGCGCACTGAAATATTAACGTTATCATTTCGAAATTAATGTTTGACATGGGAAGAGTGGGGTTTAAAATAACTTAAACGTGATACAGAAATGAACGATGTAAAAAAAAGCAGACAGTATTAACAATTGTTTATTTGGATAATTTAAACGCAAAAAACAAAACAAAAGAACAATTAGGACGCTTAAATATTAACGTTATTATTTCGAAATTATTATTTAACATGGGAAAAATGGGGGTTTAAATAATTAAAACGTAATACAGGAATGAACGATGTAAAACCCCCCAGATATATCAAAATTTGAATTTAACTATAATAAGTATTATGGTATCTGTTCAGTGCACATTTACCTATAAGTATGGCCAACCACTTATAATTCAGTAACTGTATTTTTTTTTTCAAAAATAATCAATTATAATAAACAAAGCGGCTCATAGAAATCTATCTATATTATTTTTTCATTTTTATATAATTTTGTTTTTTGTTTTTGTTATGTAGAAAAAAAAGCTATTTTCTTTACGTCACCAGTGTCACGCTCATACATGAATTCCATAGTTAATATAACATACTGACCCAACGGGTCACGGGTAGTCTAGTATATAATTAAAGTCTAAAAAAGCTTTGGGTAAAAAACAAATCTGAAAAATAAAAAGAAATAGATGCAGTTTAAATTCCCGAAAAAAAAAACAATTAAATTATACCTCTCGCAAATTTAGCACCTACATAATCCGACGTCTACAATTTTATAATTACAAAAAAGTATTCCATTATATAATGATGAAAACAAAAAGAAAAGATCAACTAATTTTATTAAATACAAATGGATTTAGTACTTGCATAATCCGCCTTTTGAAACTCTACAATCATAAAAAGAGAATTCAAGTATATAAGAATATAAAATAAAGAAAAACTTATCAAATTTTTTAAAATAAAAACATGTGGATACTCAGCTGTCTACCATGCAATTGTTTCAGCGATTTAAAAATATGACAGCTGTGAAATATTCCAATGGAAAACACTACTTCTCCAATAACAAAATCTAGATACAATACAGTTACTATTAATACTAATATATATATACACATAGGGTGCCCACAAAGTCTGGCTGCATAATCTACATGGTGCCCACAAAGTCTGGCTGCATAATCTACACGGTGCCCACAAGGTCTGGCTGCATAATCTACACGGTGCCCACAAAGTCTGGCTGCATAATCTACATGGTGCCCATAAAGTCTGGCTGCATAATCTACACGGTGCTCACAAAGTCTGGCTGCATAATCTACACGATGCCCACAAAGTCTAGCTACATAATCTACACGGTGCCCACAGAGTCTGGCTGCATAATCTATACGGTGCCCATAAAGACTGGCTGCATAATCTACACGGTGCCCACAGAGTATGGCTGCATAATATACACGGTGCCCACAGAGTCTGGCTACATAATCTACACGGTGCCCACAAAGTCTGGCCACATAATATAGCCAGACTTTTTGGTCACGCTGTATATATATATAATTAAAAAATTTAATAGAGATAATATATAGGAGTAAATTTAATAATAAGATTACAAGATCTATTCTGCGACATGTTAACTAGCATATAAATGCTATGAGAATAAAATGCATAAAAATTAAAGTACCTTAGCTACCAGGAAGACAAATAGATAAGAGGAAGGAAACATAACCATACATATCGAACAGCACCTATGTAATCCGATGTCTAAAAGTTTACAATTGCACAATAGAATTTAACTCTATAATGATGAAAAATAAAATAAAAAAAAGAAAACATTAACTAATTTTGTTAAATAGAAATAGTCTATATATGAACTTCCGGTTTTTTGGCTGTCATTGCTCCTTCAAGCTGCGACGTTGTGTGGCTGTAGAACTATATATATATATGCATATATATATATATATATATATATGTATATATATATATATTTCTTGTCTATTAATTTGGGTTTTATACTTTCCATCCGGAATAACGGTCCAAAGGGTTAGATAGGAATTGGAATTACGACAAATATGACGATTATATCAGCCAGTTCCGGCCAAAAGTTAAGACTATTATTCGGACTTACGAAAAATCAATTACATCAACCAGTTCCTGTCAGAAGTGAAGAATACTATCCCGAAGTTGGAAATGGATTAAAAACAGAATAAATAGACAAACATCTATATACTAATTAATGAAATATGCTTAAGGGAAAAAATGCTACACACACACACACACACACACACACACACATATATATATATATTTATATATATACATATATATATATATATATATATATATATATATATAAGTACAAGGATTTAATAAAATATGTTGATTTAAAAACATATTTATTTTAAAGAAAGGAAACACAAATAAAATGAATAGTTCTTAATCCATGGAGTTTCGAAATTAATATTTTCCTTCTCATCAGAGTAGAGGAGTTAGCAAAATTCGGAATAAGATTTTGTTTTAAAAATATTTAATGAAACTGCAAGTATGAAGTAGAAAAAATACCAGCGTAAAAAGAATAATTAAAAGAAAAAAAACATTGAAGAAGAGAGAGTAGGGAGAACATGCAAAAAAATTGTCACGTGATGTTCAAATCAATGACGAGTGGCCAATCCAAAGAGGGTAAAAGCCAAATATCAGGAAAATCCATTTGATTTGTTTTTCCTTTTCAAAATATAAGAGTTTTAATAAAGTGCTTTCAACATATTTTATTAAATTCTTGTTCTCATAACAAACTCTATTACTATTTGCTTTTATAGAGTTTTTGCATAAAGTTTTTAATATTTATGATATTTTCTGAGTTTAATGTTTGGATTTAATTTTAAATCTCTTGTTTTCATTTTACATCTCTCTCTCGCTATATATATATATATATATATATATATATATGTTTACATTTTTAGTCATCGACATACAGTACTGTTTCGTTGTATCACAATTCATCAGTGCTGCTAGACTAGCACCTCTCCCAAGACGATGATTGAACCTAGAACTATCGCGATGACAGTCAGCAGTTCTACCCATCGACCTTCGGGAGTGGTGTCCATAAATAACCCTGCCAAATGTCTATTTTAAACAAAATTTCGTCCATCATTTTATAGTGCTCAAATCGCTTATTCGTAAGCAAACAGCAAGGTACGCATTTTTTCAACCAATTAAGTAGCGAGTAATATTATTTACGACAGTATTGTACCAAAATGGGGGGGGGGCTTATATATATATATTTATATATATATATATATATATATATATATATATATATATATATATATATATATATATATGTGTGTGTGTGTGTACTCGCTGTACCCGGCCACGCGTTGCTGTGACTCAGTTTGTTAAAATGGAATACATTCCTCATAATAAATTGCATTTTGTATTGCTTATTTATTTTATTATTTTTGCAAATTTTTTTTATCAATAAAAGTTTTTTCCCCAAGAAAAGGTGAATTATTTACCATAAATTGTTAGGTGAAAGTTTTTATACCGAGCGAAATGTTCGATTTTTAGGAAGAAAAGCTAGTATTAAATATGGGGAGGGGTGTCAGCGCTTTAACTGGAGTTATCTTCCTTTGGCATTTAAAATCCAAGATGACTGCCTTCAACGCGCTCTCATAAAAACGTGTTTTTTTCCGCTGTAAAAAAAAACAGAAACAAAAAACTAATTGATGAAATTAAGTGAAATTTTTTTCCGGAGAACTTCGTTCCATAACGAATACGCACAATTTAAACTATTTTCGATATTTTAATTTTTTAATGTCTTGACTAAACTGTACAAGTACCAAATTAATTATTAAAATTTTAACAAACATTTCAAAATGGGGGTGTGAATTTGAAAAAAAAAACAAAACAAAACGTTTGTCTAAAATATTATATTTGGTTTATTGGAAAGAGCATAAAATTTCATATTTACCCTGAAAATATCATAAAAATTGAACGAATAGAAAAATGTTGATAAATTTTTAAATTGAAAAATTGAAAAATATTTAACTCGTAAAATTCTATTGCTTTTATTACGTAAACAAATTTCTATTATTTTTTAAACAACTTTAATAGTTTATTTTGGAAATATATTCCATACAGAAAATAAACAACCCATTTTAAGGTAAATTTTCAATGACAACTTATATAGGATTTCGACTATGCTGAATACGAAAATCGCACTTAAATTTTGCAGAAGTAAATAATTATCGAAATATAAAAAGTTGTATTATGCATTGTATTCTCTTTGGCGGCAATTTTTACGCGCGTGTGCCCGTGCCATAAACAAATCTACTCATCTCTGCCCGACATTGCACGCGCGTAAAAAAAATGGCCGCCAAAAAATACAATGCATAATACAACTATTTATATCTCGATAACTAATTATTTCTGCAAAATTTCAATGCGATTTTCGTAGTCAGCATAGTCGAAAACCTTTAAAAGTTGTCATTTAAAATAAAATTGTGGAGGTGGACCTAATCTAAAAATGCACATAGAGGTTTTATTTTATTTATTTACTTTTTTCAATATTTTAAGCAGATTTGTCACTCAGCTACCAGATTTTTATGGGTCGCTATTTTTGCCATAAATTGCTAGGTGCAAGTTTTTTTTTTCAGGAAAACTTGCACTTTTTTAAAAAAAAGTTGGCAGTAAACATTTCTTTTTGAAAACAGAATTTTTATTATAAAAAGAAAAGATGAATGCTTTATATTAACACTGTAAATAGTTAGGTGAAAGTAGAGAAAAGTTAGATTTTTTTTTCAAGAGAATGTACAAATTATTTTTTGTCAACAGATGTTAAGAAAATAAACAAAAAAATGCTCCCATCATTAATTAATTATGCAAAAAAATAAATAAAATGTTGATTTAGTGTTTCAACATTTGGACAACGCTCGGCTGAATCCGGTGATGATGGACGGTCGAACCCTAAACTAATTGAAATCCGGTGTGTGTGTATGTGGAGGTGGGATTTAAATTCTGCATGAGTACTATTCTTTTTAATTTTGTCTTTTATTCAATTTTTTGTGTGGGCTTTTAGCGATTGGAAACTAACAAATTTAACCAAAATGCAAAACATTCAACAATTAAATAATTTTGCTTAACTTCTAATACAAATCTTGGTAAATCAATCCCTCTTATTAGAACACTCAAGGGAAGGACGGAACCAAATTATTGCCAGTATGTTAACGAGAGGTTATATATATATATATATATATATATATATATTATAAGCAGATTTGACACTCAGCTACCAGATTTTTATGGGTTGCTTGTTAAGTATAATTAAAAAGAGATATATAAAAACACGCATGGGTACAGTAAACATATTATACTAAAATGCCGAAAGCAGTCATTCCAGTGGTTATTTAGACTATTTATTACGAACGGACCAAGAGTTACATTTATATATATATATATATATATATATATATATATTAGTTTCCAATAGGAAAAAGTAACAGATACAGTAGAACCCCGGGATACGGTGGCCTTAGTATATGCTTTTTAAAGTTACGATATGGAAGATAACGTTATTCCGACTCCTGGTTACGGTATTTGTCCCGCCTTACGGTGTTATTTATAACGTTATTTGATTATATACACGTGTATTACATGTTGTACTGTAGTACGTTACTAATTTTTGATGCCGTATACCTTGGTATTACTACATATATATATATATATATATATATATATATATATATATATATATATAAGGCTTGATATGGCTCGATATTTAACAAGAAATACGGTGCCTTCTTCGATCAGCCCATAATGCGACGTTCCTTTTTTTTTTTTCGTTTTTCTGGAGAGCCTGCTTTTTCTTACATTAAACTCCAACCTTGTGTCTAACTGTATCGTATTAAGGCTAACAAGTAAGGCCTGTGAGACAGAACATTTCACAGGAACGTTTGGACATACCTATGAGCAAATCCGCGCGTACATTAAATTAAAGTAACCAAGTTGTCTGTTTTATTTATTTATTTTTTTTGTCAGCGGAAACAGCTCACGTCACCTCCGTTTCCGTCAATTATATCCTCCCCAAACACCAATCGCTGAAGTCGTTTATCATTGTCCAGTCTTTGAAATACCGCAGACAGGCTCCCATTTATCAACGTCCACTTACTATCCTCGACAACCACTAAATCTAAACAGTTTAATTGACCTCAACACGCCGAAACTCCAACCTCACGTGGAATTACGACAATAAGCATTTTTACTTGCAACGGGATCGATCCCGTATTTCAGAATTTTTTAACTGTGGATCAATAACTTGAATTATTTGGAACAGGTACAATTCATCTACGTTTATAAATTCTGAAAACTTTTTGTTCTTATACAAGACGTTTTCCACAAACAATGTTTTTTTTCTTTTTCATCTCGCTTGAATGGATCGGAGGAGCTGGTAAATTCATTGTTATGATGACGGAATTTATGCATTTATTACCTGAAAATATCATTTCCCTGTTGCAGATACTGACTATCTAAGACTCTAAGGAAACAACCCCTGTTATGGACTTCGTTGTTTTACAAAGGAGTCACCACTTATCAAGACCCGTATGCCAATCGAGGATAAGAGTTATTGTGTGTACATTGGTTAAAGGGAACATATTGTAATCATCTTTAGTAGTGGAAAATTGATAAATTGGATTACTTAAGGAGATGGCTAATCAAGAATTTGTTTACATTGGACTTGAAAATAACCATATTGTAGTTAGTTGGAAAGCAGGAAAACGGGACAGAAAGATGTTTAGTTCATGGAGATAGTTAGTTAGTTCTTAGTTAAGGATAGTTAATTTAAGATTAGTTAAGTTTAATAGTTAGCTAAGCTTAGTTTGTTAGTTAGCTTTGTTAAGGATAGTTATGTTAAAGGTTAGTTAAATTTCATTAGTTAGCTAAGGTTAGTTAAGTTTAATAGTTATGCTTAGTTAGTTAAGCTTAGTTAAGGTTAGTTAAGTTTAATAGTTATGAATTGTCTTTTTTTAATTGTAATAAAGTGTGAACATATAAATAATAGTTAGGATTATCTTATATAATATAATCTGGGTTGCGTGTTGTTTAATCTGCTTCCATATCAAGACGACGCCTGCCACCTCCTGAGCCAGAACCCAACCGAAAGAAAGCATCCTCGAGGAATGGAGAACCACCCAGAGAAAAAGCCACACACAATTCTAGGTATGCGTTCAATCCTTAAAAAAGACTCACAAGTAACTCTGCACATAGCGTTGAATGGGTCGATCACTCAAGTGACGGCTTCTATAATGTTACAAATAGAGAGTAAGGGAGATTGCAAATAGTTGTTATAGCTAGGGGTTTTACCGTGAATGTTTTTAAAGGGAAGAAACCATAGAGTGAAGCGCAGTCGAACATCTGCCATGAAAATAATGATAGCGCATAGATAAGCTCGCAACGTCTCTTCTATGAAAAAATGGCAGTATAGAGAAGAAAAGAACACCGCTCATTAGATTACGAAGTTGGTTTTAGTACTGTGACGAGGCAGAAATGAGGCTCTGAAGATCCCCTGCTTATAAATGGCAAAGGTATTCCATCTTATGACGTACTCTTGCATTGTTAAAATCATGTATTTTATGTTTAAATCATGTATTTTTCAGGTTAAAATCATGTATTTTATGTTACAGTCATGTATTTTATGTTAAAATAATTTTATGTTAATATCATGTATTTTATGTTATGATTATGTATTTAATGTTAAAATTATATATTTTATGTTAAAGTCATGTATTTAATGTTAAATTCATATATTTTTATGCTAAAATCATGCATTTTATGTTATAATTAAATATTTTATGTTATAATCATGTATTTTATGTTAAAATCATATATTTTTATGCTAAAATCATGTATTTTATGTTGTAATTACGTATTTTATGTTATAATTATGTATTTTATGTTATAATTATGTATTTTATGTTAAAATCATGTATTATTTATGTTAAAATCATGTATTTTATGTTATAATCACATATTTTCGTTATAATAATGTATTTTACGTTATAATTATGTATTTCATGTTAAAATCCTGTAATTCATGTTATAATCATGTATTTTATGTTATAATTATGTATTTTATGTTATAATTATGTATTTTATGTTATAATCATGTATTTTATGTTATAATTTTGTATTTTATATTATAATCATGTATTTTATGTTATAATTATGTATTTTATGTTAAAATCATGTATTTTATGCTATAATCGTGTATTTTATGTTATAATTATGTATTTTATGTTAAAATCATGTATTTAATGCTTTAATTATGTATTTTACGTTTTAATCATGTATTTCATGTTAAAATCATGTATTTTATGTTAAAATCATGTATTTTGATGTTATAATTATGTATTTTATGTTAAAATTATATATTTTATATTTTATAATTTTGTATTTTATATTATATTCATGTATTTTATGTTAAAATCATGTATTTTATGTTAAAATCATGTATTTTATGCTATATTCATGTATTTTATGTTAAAATCATGTATTTTATGTTATAATTATGTATTTTATTATATAATCATGTATTTTATGTTAAAATCTGTATTTTATGTTAAAATCCTGTATTTTATGTTAAAATCATGTATTTTATGTTAAAATCATGTATTTTATGTTAGAATTATGTATTTGATGTAAAAATAATACATTTCACTATGGTAAAAGCATGCATTTTATTATGTTAGAACCATTTTATAAATGATTTTTGTATATTTTTGAGATGGGGTTTGATAATTATTGTTTGTATTGTTTTGATTGTTTAGATTATTATACGCATCTTGTTTTTCTCGTTATGTTTCGGCCGATGTAACATCCGACAGTCTTCAATTGCATTCACACTGGATGATGTTATTGATGAAAACGAAACGGAACTGACCCGTATTTATTAAAATAAAAATGTCTTGGCGTTATCTGCGTTTTGGATTTCTTATGTTTGTTAGTAAAAAAAAACAAACCAAAAAACAAAAAAACAAACAAACAAACAAAAAATCATTTTTCATCATTCACCAATAATATCAAGTAATAACGAAGGTTGCATCTGCCGAAACGTAGTGATAAAAAAACAAGATGGGAACAATAGTTGGAACAATTCAAAGAATACAAAAAAGTAATTTTCAATCTTCACCTAAGACATCAGAACCTTCGGCGTCAACTTCCCCTGTCAATAACAGCCAAGTGACACTAAGAGCTCGCATGACAAATACACATATAAAGCATGGGTTACCAGAATCGGACAAGGTTAACCGTTTTCTAACACCAACTCACGCGTGCACCGTCTCCTCTGAAATATTCTTCTATTTCTTCTCGCTTCTTCAGTAATTTGCATAGTTTTACCGATGACAACGAATGACCCAAGGTCATCAATTCTTGCTTTTAGTGTAAGTTCATGGCAATTCATTTTCGACAGACATGCTTTAACACAAACCCGATTGTTTATCAGAAGACAACTAAGATGTAAAAGATGTCAAAATTACGATGTGCGAACGACATCATCTATATATTAATACGATAACGTGTGTGTTCTTTTGTGTGCCATACTTACATCCGGGTCGTTTAATTGTTATATTCTTCTATTTCTTGTGTATTTTATGTTAAAATCATGTAGTTAATGTTATAATTATGTATTTTATGTTAAAATCATGTATTTTATATTTTATAATTTTGTATTTTATGCTATATTCTTATATTTTATGTTAAAATCATGTATTTTATATTATAATTATGTATTTTATGTTAAAATCCTGTATTTTATGTATCTTACCAAGAATTCTTCATATGTTTTGGTTCCGACTATAGCTGATGGCACTTAAATCATCTATTTTTTTATAATTAATTTTATCAAGACTTCTTCATAAGTTTTGGTTTCGGTTTCGATTATGGCTGAAGGAACTCAAGTTACATATATATATATATATATATATATATATATATATATATATATATATATATATATATATTAAAAACAATAATCTACGGACACGCGTGTTTCGGAGCCTTATCCCTCATCAGCGTAGCTTGACTGTTGGTAGGATTCGAAACTTGGACCTTATGTATTTCAGCGCAGCGCCCTAATCCATTTCGCTATGATGCAATTGACGATTAACTGCTTCGTTTTTATCGTTCATCTGTTTAAGTGTTTTTTTTTTGTTTTGATTTTTTAAAACGGTATTAAGATTAATGTCTCCGCCTCGGATATATATCTATACTATAAAGTGAATGTGTGTGCGGGGGGGGGGTAACGAAAAGGCTCCTATATAGTTGACTATTTAAAAAAAAACTGATTACATATAATGATAGAAGATGTATCGAAACACAGGAATGGGTATGTTTGATATGGCAGAACGGTGGTTCATTAAAATTGTGGGGTCTGCGTTCGCGCCTGGTCAACAAAGATTTTAATTTTATTTTTGTAGGTTTTACTTGGAGCATCGCCACTTATCAAGGCCCGGAGGCTACTCGTAAGTAGATGATAAGACAAGCAAGGTTAGTTACGCTGGAACTTGAGTAGGGATAGGTTATCTAAATAGAAAACTCGATAGGAATTTATTCACATTAGACTTGAAGATGACCATGTTATAGTCAGCTGGGAAGCAGATACATGATATCGCGTTCCACAGATGGACGATTCTAGGAAACGAACTCTGCCCATGGAATTTTCGTTTAGTTTTGGGCCCAGAATTTTTAATAGATCTTTCTTCTAGTAAGCGAACAGAAATATTTAAATACTAGCAGGTCTCGTGGGAATTCAATGGAATAAGAAATATATTTAATTAACTAATGTAAACATTTTTCTAAATGACGCAAAAATGAGTCTTTTTAGACAGAAAGTCAATAACACGCAGCAAATATGTGTTTATTAAGATTTTTATGAAAATATTGTATTTTAAATACAGAATTGATTCAAATAAGATAAATTAATAAGTATTAAGACTCAGAAAGCAATATTGTGCTACATACTTCAATATACATAATATTTAGAAAACAATATTGTGTTACATAGTTCAATATACATACTATTTAGAAAGTAATATTGTGCTACATAGTTCAATATACATAATATTTAGAAAATAATATTGTGCTACATAGTTCAATATACATAATAAAATAGTAAATAAATACTGAGTGATGTTATTCTATGTTCAATGCAAATAATAAAATCACATTGTAAAGGAGAATGTTTATTTTACTCCGTTAGTTCAGCAACTTTTTGGCAGGCAATATTGTCTTCTTTTTGTCCTGTTTTTTTTTTAGAATAATCCCCCTTTTACCAAACGTCTTGCTAACATTTTTATACGGTGAAGAACCGTTGCACGTTGAAATTACTACGAGTTTTTGCTCACACAATTTCAAGAATGATCATATACTATTATAATAGTATTCAAAAACGAGGTTACACCAAAGAGAGGTCACTCTCATTCTTGTCTAGGATTGCAAATTGAGTATTTTAAGCCAAATTACATGGATTTGAAGCAGATTGGCCTGCAAAAATCGTATATGACCATTTTCAAAACGTAACGTACGGGCTATCTAAGCAAGGAACATGTTAGTTCGTTGAAAACATGTCGATGTGTAAGTCCGTTGATTTCATATGAATGATTTGTGCCAAAATGATGGTTGAATATGAATATGGTTAAATTTGTGTTCAAGTTCTCATAAAATATAAATTCCCATTCACCCCTGTGCATCGGAAAGATATCATAATACTTAGTTCGCTGCACTTTATCATAATGAATGTTCATACATAATTTCAACCAGATCGATCGAGTAGTTTCCGAGAAAACTTCTAGAATAAATGTGCTATTTGTGGTGACTAATCCCTATTAATCCCTAACTGTGCATCGAACGGATACCATAAAACTTACTTCGCCGTACCTTTTTATAAGAAACGCCCATAGAAAATTTAAATCAGATTGGCCCAGTAGTTTCTGAAGACGGACTGACAAACAGACAGAGTAAGAAAAATGTGATATAGATTATAGTAGATTGACCCAGCGACATTTATTTCCTTATTCTCCCGTCACACGTCTTCTCGCTACGGTTGTGACGTTTTTCGCGTGATCGCGAACGTGCTCAACATCTCTGACATGATCGTCATTTCGAACGTGTTCTCTTCTTTTTATAGTCTTCTTTTTCCTTTGCTTGTCATTCCATTGAATGCGTTTCGCTGAAAATAATGAAACTTTTGGATTTTCTTCTCCAGTCCCTTATTTCATTGACTGCCTTGCACTCATTATCCTCGAGTTATTTGAAGCCAGTTTTTGAACTCTGTCATGGAATGATAAGGTTGTTGGGATTGCATTTCACACACAGCGAACAAACGCCCATAAAATCTGTGACAATAAGGTAAACATAATTATCGCCCTTTAATTCCGGCAATATGATTTTTTGACACAAAGGGATCATTAGCACCTTATATCCGTTTCCACTTTATCTTCTCCCGTTCTTCTTTTCTGGGCACAGAACAATGCCGGTGCACAAAAATAACGCTCCCATATTTGCTGCAAAGACTATCTCATGCTGCACACACGCAGGTCATCTTTTTATACTTTATAACAGTATGGAACTATTTCTAACATTTGTATAATTATCTAAAATATTAATAACATTCTTAATGTTCCTATTTACAATGTCTCCCCATGGGACAGAGTTAGACACCAGGGTCGTTTTTTAATGTGGAGAAAAGGAACAAAAATAAAAAAATTGTCTCAGTCGTTAAGGATTTCTCCTCCACTGACAGAGAACAAGAAATTGAAGTGGAATATCTGAAGAACAGATACTGTGTGTATATACCAATAAAACTTTCGGACGGATTCACCTAATGGAAAATGTTTTTTTTTCTTGAAAGGTGTGAGTCCCGAGATTGTCCTTATCTATATATGGTTCGTGACAAACAACGCCGAGTCACACAAACAGTCCGAAATAAGGGGTTTTGGGCCATTTCGTGCAATTTTCGAAAAAGTAACCTGCCATGTCAACAGGATATTGCATTTCCTGTATACAGTCACGGTAACATCTTTTGGCACACGGTCAGGACTTGTGGGTCAATGGATAACGCGTCTGACTACGGATCAGAAGATTCCAAGTTCGTAATAATTTTAACCATCATTTTATTCAACATTTACTCATTATCCTTTGTTATTTTGTTTTTTTCAGTGATTTTGTTTTGTGCATATGGGAATTTCCCATACTCTTAGTCCACAGGGTAAGCGTTGATGGTAAGACGATGTTGAGTGTACTTAATGTTGAGTGTACTTGATTTTGTGTTTGACTCGGCGTTGTGTGTGCTGAGACGGCGCAGCCGCTAGGGGTGAATAAATGTATATTTGGTTGTGTCATATATCTCATCAATTCTGTGCAATCATTCTTAGTTGAAGGACCAAGCGACCTTCTCAATTCCTCTGAGCAGCTCCTCTCCAGATGCTCCATTTTAGAACGTATTTACTTTGTTCACACACTAGAATCTATCCATGATTGTTTTTTTTTACATGGAGTTCCCCACTTATCAAGGCCCAATGGCCACTCGGGGATAATGGTTATTGTGTGTACAGTAATCAGTGGGGTAGTGTAGCAATAGTATTGGGGAATTGATAAGGTGCCATTACTTAGGGGGGCGGCTCATCAGGAATTTGTTGGTGTTGGACTTGAAGACATCCAGGTTGAAGTCGGGAGGGAAACAGGCAAGCGGGACAGAGTTCCACAGGCGTGCAGTTCTAAGAAAGAATCTTTGTTCATGGAATCTACGTTTTGATTTAGGCACAGATAAAGAGTTGGGGAAATTTTTGACGGTGGTTTCAGCTAGTCGGGTGTTTTTTGAAAAAGATTGGTGAGGGGGACCAGAGAATGGAGGTCAGACGAGCACTTGCCATGGGAATAACGATAGAACAAAGACAGGATCGCTACGTCTCTTCTGTGGAAAAGAGGTTGCAGGGTAGAGAAAAGGGCATCCCCCACCAAGCCACAAAGTCTATTTTGTACTCTGTCAAGGCAGGATAGGTTGTTTTTATCAGCTCCCGCTCAGATGTGACAGCAATACTCCATCTTTGGACGTACTTGACTTTTATACAGATAGAGAATTGCATGTTGTTTTCGATAGATATTCTTGTGATGCTGGTGCTATCATTGCATTTTCCGGTGGCACCCAAAACGGAATAGTTAATGCATTCAACCCAGCGAAACTATACTCAGACAGAAAAAGAAGCATCAACGATAATGTTTTTAGTCACACAATATTTGATAAAATAATATATCGACGTCAATTTATCGTGGTCATGGATCATAAATATCTTGTTTACATTTATCATTCAATAAACTGACTAGAGATAGGTCGAGTACTTTGTATTTATTTGACACTATAAACATGTGCCCATCAGTACCGCTTTCTCCAGTGGACGCCAAAAAGCAATAATTCACGCATCTAACGCAGCGAAACTATACAGACAGAAAAAAAGCATCAGTGATATTTTTTTAAGTCACAAAATATTTCATAAAATGATATATCAATATCACTTTATCTTGATCATAAATCATGATCAGTTTGTTAGTATTTTAGCATTCAATAAACATACATACTTCTAAATGCAAATATCATAACCATAAGAATTCCAATAAAGAAATAATATATAATTCCACAAAATAACTTGGAACTTCAAACAAGACGCCGGTGAAAGATGTTTTATTGCTATCTGGGATCGAAAGGAACCCAACATTGTATTACAAGCAGCTTATATGGTGACGTGACCAGGATAAATATATCAAATAAGGGCATAGATAACGTGTAAATAGTCTTCTAGTTGCTGATGTAGTTCACGTAATAAAATCTATTCTCTTGTGCCTCTCTTTCCAATGCCTTTATCGCAGGTGCAATTCTCGAAAGAGTAATAAAAGCTAAACATTTATATATTTGAACATTTTTGTTTATGCTGGCATATAGGTAATCAAGAGGCGACAACGGTATTAGGACCTATAACTAATAGATATTAAGTATTCCTGTGTAGGGAGCCAAAACTATAATATTGTTTCTATTAATGTTTTATTGTATTCGCTTTTAATTAAGTTTACTTTGCTATTTCAGACTAACAAGCTATCTTTAAAAGCTTAATTAAAAGGAGGTTGTATAGTATCTGTTGCTTTGTCATGATACCATCATACCAGGCATCACGTCCACCTTTGCGAGTAGTATAGTACGTGTTCGTTCACTATTATATTAACCTATCAAGCAGTACTTGATTTTTGTGGGGGCATAGTGTATTATATTTTAATTCGGTAGTAAACCAAGCATTACCTCTTCCTTTGATGTAAATGTTCACTTCTTATGATATAATTTTTCCAGAAATGACCGGCTCCTTTAAAGGGAGATATGTTAACTTGCATGGACAAACAAACAAAACAGGAAAGATACAAAAATCAGACTTGTTTTTTTTCTATATTAGTAAAAGGTATTTCTTACTGTTACTTCCCAAAGAAAGCGTCCTTCTTGTTTTTCTTACTGTTTATTCCGACTGCCATGACATTAACAAAACCCTGCCGTCTCAACATCAGCTTAAAAGTCTCTCTCCGCCACCATGGGACCATACTGGCCCAGCCAGTGCTTTCTCGCCTTCGCTTTTCACGCGCCCATCTCTCCCGATAACGTGGAGTATTTTTCTCTCTTTTTCTTACGCACACTTGCTAATTTGCATAAGTGCTTTAACGGCTGCTGCTAATATCTTTGCAAACAAACTATCCTATAGCTCCTACTGATATTTTCACACTTGTTCTATTACAGCTTTATATATGTTGTTTAATTATGTTAAAACCCTCCTAGGCTTTATCCCCTCCTTTGACTGAGTAGTGTAGTATATGGCTATTCGTCATTATAACAACATCTAAGTCAAACATAAGTATGCGAACAGGGGTGGTAGAATATATTTCCTAGCATAAATAAACAGTAAATAAAAACTAGTATAAGTACTTTATCCTCCCAGTAATTGCCTCCTTCATTGGGGGAGGTAGTGTAGCATATTAATAAGTATGAAATTAATGTTAAATTTCAAAATACAGATTAAACAGAAATACAATTTCCTCCCTAGCATTATCCCTCTCTTTGCAGGCAGTGTATTACTTAAATAAACTTACTTAAAAAATAAATTTACTTAAAAAAAAAAAATAAATAAATATGAAATATTAGTTAAATTTTAAAATAAAGATTTAATATAAATACACTGTTCTCCCAGGTCTTATTTCCTCCTTTTGGGGCAGTGTAGTATGTAAATAAGTATTAAATAAAAGTTAAATTTCACAATAAAGATTTAGTATAAATCTACAATCCCCAGGCATTATCTCCTCCTTTGCGGGACGGTATAGTCTGTAAATAAGTATTAAATAAAAGTCAAATTTCCAAATAAAGATTTAATACGAATACACCATCCACGAAGGAACGAGCTTCTCCTTTGGGGGCTGTGTAGTATATAAATAATTATTAAATAAATGTTAACTTTAAAAATAAAGATTCAATGTAAAAGCATTTTTTCTCCCAGACATTTTATTCTCCTTTGGGAGCAGTGTAATATTTTAGTAAATATTAAATGAAAGTTAGATTCCAACATAAAGATTTAATATAGGTAGTAATAAGGGACAGCATATAAAAAGAAGGAGGAAAGAAAAGGTAAAACAAATAAAGGAAGGAATCCATCTTCCGGTTAACTGCGCATGCGTGCACGGTATTTCCTGTCCACTTAAGACCTAACCTTTTCTAACTTCCACCCCCTTTTTAGTTTATCACCTCGTTTTTCACCTTCGCTCTCACGCGGACTGGCCGAGACTATAAGCGAAAACAGATAACGAATAGGCACTTTAGCGGTCAACCTGACCCCGCTGACCCTCTGCCAAGTGCAAGTTTGTCGGACATCTTCGACACTTTCCTAAGGGTTTAACCCTTCCAGCCACAGCGCGCACACACACACGGCAGCGGCTAGGCGGTCGTAAGGCAGTGTTGAATAGTTTTGTATGTCGGCGATTTGAACAATAGAAGCGGAGGTTCAATGGAGCGGTCATCGTTGGCATCAATGGACCACTGCTGGCCTGTCTTCACCAATGACAACAACAGAGTACAAATCTTGACACGAGGTCTTGACCGCATCGGACAGCGCCATTCAAGAATTCAATACGTACGTACACGTCGAGGGCCGAAGGGCACGTCATATGCAAGCGGAACGGCGAAACAAATTTACGCTAGAGAAAGGCTTGTGACCAGATAGATAGATAAATATAGTAATAGATAAATAGAAAGTGATATATATATATATATATATATATATATATATATATATATATATATATATATATATATATATATATATATATATATATTAGTGTTGGGCGATTATTAAAAATCGGAATTGGGAATCGGAAAATGAAACATAACTTTTGGGGTATCGGATTCAGAAAAATATGTATCTATTTTCTGATGCAGAAAAAACGTGTCCTTAAATTATCTTTTTTATTTGATTTTGTTTAAAACAAAATCTTCCACTGGCTGTAGTAACAATAAATAATTACAATAGAAAATTGTGAGCATGAAAAGTAATATGGCTAAGCTTAAACATGGAAAAGAAAAGGACGATATATTCTACTAAAAAATATAATAAATTTATTACTTTAAATATTGCAGCATTAAAAATTGATTATATAATGTTTAATTGAATTAAAAACAATTCTTAATGCTGCAATATTTTTAGTTATAAATTTATTATATTTTTTAATAGAATATCTTGTCCTTTTTATTTTCCATGTTTAAGCTTACCCATACTACTTGTCATACTCGCATTTTTCTATTGTAGTCCATGATTTTTCCAAGCTTCCAATAAATTCATTTGTTTTTAGTTTAATTTCAGTCTTATTTTTTGCCACCATAGACATAACATACACATATGTAATAACAATGTACGACACTCGTTTGCTTTCAACCAAATCCTCCCCAATTATTTCCCTTTCATTCTTTCATTCTCTCTGTTTCACTTGGTGAATTGTTAGCAAAAGTATTCGCTTAAGCGACGTAATTGCTATGAAAACCAGTCATAAAACAATGTCGCTCACCTCTTACCCTTTTTTTTTTCGATTTCGAATACCAGTAAATTCATCATAACTTTTGTTTTACTGAACGAAAATTTATTTTTTTAGCACTATAGCTGAGAAGATGATCTATAAACTGTAATAATTGTTTGAAATTTGGTCGAAAAAATGAGTGAAGCTTTAAAGCAGTTCTAAATGGCTAAAACTGCCACTTAACGATATCTTTACACACTACCGTGCTTGAATGATAAATATTTATTGATCTTAAACTACTAGCGCGGCAAAAGGACTCCCTCAAAACGTTTTATGTTGATAGCTATCTGTTGAGAGACCTGTTGAGAGATCATTATCTGTTTAACTCAACGGATTACTAAATAATTTCAACCTGAAATTCTAAACGCCAACTCTTTGTTCTAAAATGTAGCTTATTACCTGTTATATTTTTTTGATGTTTTTCATAAACATCACGCCAGACACACAATATAAAAAACTAACAAAAAAGAAAGCTTTGAATGTTTGAGGAGGATTGGAAGTATTAATCGATATCCAATTAATGTTCAAGGTCAGTTCACTTCATAAACTCGTAAATTGTAAAAGTGTTTTTCGTATTTTAAATACATAGGTCATGTTTAGTGTGCTTTTTTACATAAAGAAAAACTGATATCCAATATAGAGAATAGGTACATAATAATAATCCACTTTTGGAGAATTGTGAGGGGGATTAGTAAGGTCAATAAAATAACAATTTACATCCCAAAGGGATTTGTTTTAATCATTTTTCTAGTGAGTTCGGGGCTGTGTAAAATTGAGCAATAATCTATTTCCTCACAATCTATACTCCCACGATTAAAAAAAAAAATTGCATTAAAACAAGTGAAACATGCATGGTCCCCCGCGAACAAAGCATAAAAAAATGATTGTTCAGCATTTACTCCTCCCCACATTTAACTCTAAAAGACCCCAGGGGACGTTAAATCCTGGTGAAAATGAACAAACGGTGCAGTGAGTTCTGCACCATGCAAAAAAAGAAATGACTAAGTAAATCACCCCCTCTTTTAGCCCCAAAAGTCCCCAAGGCCTTAACATATTTTGATTTGAGTTTAGCACCATGCAAAACTGCTAAATAGACATAAACAGAAAATTTTGGACAAATATGGTAAAATAGTCCTAAAATGGAATATTTTTATTAGCCCTGAAAGAGCCCGTGGGACACACGCAAGAGTTATCGCAAAGTATAGACAAACAAAATTTTATAGAAATCAGTTAGTTACAACTTTTCAAAAGTTTTATAAAAATCCAAGGCAATGGTTTAAATTGACACTTTTGTGCTTATTAAAAAAAGATAAGCACAAAAGTGTCAATTTAAACCATTGCCTCCGTCCAGAAGGATTTGTCCTCCACTGATCGAAGGCAGAAAAAGTGAAGTGTAGTATCAGAACAGATACTACACTTTGCTCCTAGCAAAACAGCCAATGTTGTTATTTGCACGATCTTATTGGGGAAAGGAATGGACAATGATATAGATAATTTACAGAGAAAAATGTATAATATTTCCGATCGCAGTTATTAGGTTGGTGTAAAAATAATGTCGTTTTTTATCAGATATATACGTAAAAAACGACATTATTTTTGTGCCAACCTAATAAATAGATTTGTCCATCGAAATATGAATAAATAGGTGAAGGTTGTATGGGGTCGTTATTATGATTTTAGAAATGGTGAGAAATAGATCATGTTGTATTGATTTGTACTGTATTGAAAAGATTGAAGAAAACACGAGAAAAGTAAAGCCTTTTTTTAAAGGTAGTTTTTAAAACTGAAAACGTTTAAGAGCTACAACGACGGGGAGAGTATCATTAAAATTGCCCCACACACCCTTTTCTTAATGCACTAATGCTAATGATGAACGATGACAGTGCATGGGCGTCCGGAGCGCGCTTTGTCACACGGGGGTTGTTCCAAAAGTAAAACCTATTTTTAACTCAAAAAGTTGAAGGGCTACGAAGATGAGAATGATACAATTAAAACAAGTGAACTGTTGTGCTCCAGAATGTATTTATTGACGTTCGTTTCTTGAAACGTTTTAATCCTTGAAAAGCAGGTATTGTGGAACCTCTAGACACGAAATTGATATTGATTGGTTCTTGCTTGGCGTTCGTATCTTGAAATGTTTTACTCTTTGAAAAACAGATGCCGTAGAACCTCTATATACGAAATTGAGATTGAATGGTTCTTGCTTGGCGTTCGTATCTTGAAATGTTTTAATCTGTGAAAAACAGGTACCGTGGAATCTCTAAATACGAAATTGATTAGTTCTCGCTTGGTGTTCGTATCTTGAAATGTATTAATCTTTGAAAAACAGGTACCATAGAACCGCTAGATACGAAATTGAGTCGTTATGGTTTGGCGTTTGTATCTTGGGAATTTCGTATCATGAAAGGGGTTTTACACGAAAATCGTCTATTCCGTGCAAATTTTTATGAAAAATCTCATGCAATTTTATAGTAAGGATAAAACCAGAATGAAATTAGAGCCAAGTAGTACCTAACCCAACCGTCCATACATGAAAATAAGTAGATATTAGAACATAATTCCATAGTAAATAAAAATATATTACTAAAATATGGATAATTACTTTTCGAATGAGACGATGTTGGAACTTTCCGAAATCCTTCAAATTTAAAAAAAATTTTTTTCAGTTCTTAATTTTAATCGCCTAACAATTACAATTAATTTTTTTACATTTAATTTTTTACATTTAATTTTTTTACATTTAATTTTGTACATTTAATTTTTTTACATTTAAATTTTTTACATTCAATTTTTTAAATTTAATTTTTTTACATTTGTTTTTTTTACATTTAATTTTTTACATTTAATTTTTTATATTTAATTTTTTTACATTTAATTTTTTTACATTTAATTTTTTTACATTTAATTTTTTAACATTTATTTTTATGCATTTAATTTTTTACATTTATTTTTTTTACATTTAATTTTTTACATTTAATTTTTTACATTTATTTTTTTATATTTAATTTTTTTACATTTATTTTTTTACATTTAATTTTTTTACATATAATTTGTTTGCATTCAATTTTTTACATTTATTTTTTTACATTCAATTATTTTACATTTAATTTTTTACATTCAATTATTTCAATTTAATTTTTATACATTTAATATTTTACATTTAATTTTTTTACATTTAATTTTTTTACATTTAACCTATCAAGCAGTACTTGATTTTTTGATATATTTACATTTTTTTTTACATTTAATTCTTTTTACATTTAATTCTTTTTACATTTAATTCTTTTTACATTTAATTATTTGCATTTAATTGCCATTGTAATTTGATTTTGAATAATATAACGGTGATTTAATTAAAAATTATAGCATTTATGATGCATCTAAATATTTACTATTCAATGTTTATCTTTGTTAGAGTTTATACTATCTCTTAAAAATTACATATGCAAGTTTCTAATTTTCATCACTTTCTTTTGCCCTTCTCTATTTTTCCGGATCACTGTGACCTTCACCTTGACTTACTGATGGCGTTTTTTAAAAGTAACAATTCAAGGAAGATTGCTCCTGCCTAATATTCCTATCTCTTATAAGACAGCTTCTTCTGTTATAAATCTCACATGTCTGTTTAAATGTATGCATGTATGTATGCATGAATGTATTTCTGCCTAAAACTTTCTACCAAAGCGACGGATTTGCACAAGATAAGTGTCGTTTTGAAGTTCAATCCTTCGGGCGACAAATATCTAAAAATTGTCTAAAATAATCATTCCTTCACTCTTAAGTGAGCACTTTTCTACAGTGAGGGGTCCCTTTTTTCGCCGATATTTTCGAAAGTCATCCTTTCTTTTCGATTGACTAACCTTAATTTAAACCTTTGTCACTTCCGGTTTGGCGATGGACGCAACAGCAAAGACGTTTTGTTTTCACGTTCTTTTTCTTCTTCGGGGTACGGGTTCGAGCCTGCCTGCCTACTACGACTTTTTTTCTTAACACACACCTCTAAATACCCGGGCAACGCTGTCACCCAGGCTAGTTCGTGATATAGGTCCGACGAGGAAATTTCTTTCAAAGCTGCTAATTTTGATTGCAGTTAAAAGCTTGCTGTAAAACGTTTTTTTCCGTCAGAATTCATTGGATTTCATAACGAAGGCTTTAACGGCTGTTATGTCCGAGTTGGCTGTCTCCACAAAGCACACAAACGAATGAACGTTAGTCCATATCTTCAATTTTTCAAACAACCCATGTGAAGCCTTGGACTGTAGGGGTGCCTGCTACGAATCTTGCGATATCCTGTTGCCTGTGTTGTGATGGTATTTCCGGTAATTTCCTTTTCTTTAGTCCAGATGAGAAGTAGTCTCTCCATCGCATGTTGGACGTGGATCCTTTTATTTATTCATGCCCTTAAAATGTGTTGCTGCTTTGATGGCTTCTTTCTACTTCAGGATGATACCAACTGTAGACGTATTTCGGCCATACTTAATCACAAAAAAACATTTAACCGCATTGTATTGTGTCCAGCTTTGTTTCCATAATAAACATCTAGCTTTGGACAACAGCATCATTCTTCAAACTCATGGTTACAGTTCAATAAAGCACACACACAAAAAAGGAATAATAAAATGCTAAAACGAACACTAGCTGGGGATAAACAAAACAAGCAATTGATACAATGATGGGAATTTTTAAAAAGAAATCGTTCAAATAATTTACTATTTATGTTTTAAACTTTTATTTAACAACAAAATACAACATCTAATATATAAAAGGCTATATCTCTGTCTGTCTGTCTCCATATATTCAAACTCTACCTCTACCGAATCTAAAAATGGCAGAGCTGCTTCAAAGGGCCTCGAGTGATTGGATTTTTGATGGGCTTTTAGCCGGTTAAAATAGTTTTTAAGGGGTCAAAAACAGGTAAAAAATGAAAAAAAAAAATCGTTGTACGTTTTGTATATTTATCTTAGTTTATTTTTAATTTTTAATCTTTAATCTGTTAATATGTGGAGCATGTTTGTACAGTGGTAACGTCACCAGCTTTGAATGCTACAGTTTTGCTTTCGGTTTCGATTCTAGCTGATGACACCTAAATCCTTTGCTTTTACTTTTGAAATCACGACTCTATAATACGAAATCTGGACAAATTAAAATATCATATTTAAACGTATTTTACGACCTGACAAAGCCAACCCCGCTAGTACTATATAATTACAAACGACTGAGCGATATGATATAATATCTTTAATCGTTATTTTATATAGTCTTTCTGTGACTTACTTGTGGTTTCATTAAATACTTTTACATGCAAAATCCGATCCCGCATTTTGCTAATTCCTGCCCTCTGATGAGAAGGAGAGTATTTCTTCGAACCTCCGCGGATTAAGGACTATCCACTTATCTTGTGCTTCCTTTTTAAAATTAAATATGTTTTTAACTCTTTTTCAAGATGTTTTTTAACATGTTTTATTAATCATTTGTTCATATATATATATATATATATATATATATATATATATATATATATATATATATATATATATCGTATAGCTTCATCAAATACACAATTCTGTTATAAATATATAATAAATGCAAAGTTCTATTAATTCGAACAACACATGCTGTAATTTCTAATGTACTTTAAATTGAATTTTACAAAATTTCAGTTTTCTATTTGATACCAATACTCCCTTCCGTATATTGAGTATTTTGAGCTAATTAGAATTATCCTATAAATATTGATGTTAAAATTAATAGTTCTATTTGAGTTTCTGAAATCATTCAGTCTGCAACTCATGTATATATATATATATATATATATATATATATATATATATATATATATATATATATTTCAGAAATTAAAGGTTGTATAATAAAGTATATATATATATATATATATATATATATATATATATATATATATATATATATATATTACACATACTTACATAAGCGAAAGAAAAGGAGTGTTAGAGAAAATAAATGTTTCCGTGCGTTATATATTTATCGGGCACCATTTTACATTTGGTCACCGGGTTTCAGCACTTATCACGAACGTCCGTGTCGACATGTCAGTTTTGATCGTAAAGGCCCGCATGGACCTTAAAGGACCACAAGCCAATGATCCTTCGTCGAACTCTGTCAACGTGACCATTGTTCACCTTTCAACCCGCTTGTCACATGCAGAAACCCTCGTCGCCATCCGGAGTAACGCCACGTTAGACACAACGAACGTCGCCAGAAGCTGGATTTCTTCTCTCTTGGTCACTACAGTGATATGGAAAGACATTAAATAGTAATGGTTTCCATGGAATCCTTGTAGAAATTACGACGAAAATAATAAAAGAAAATACCTTCACCCAAATCATGTATCAGGTCGATGCAAAATGCTTTTTTTTATACTAAGGCGACACCACTTATCAAGGTCCGGAGGCCACTCGAGGACAAGTGTTAATGAGTGTACAGTGGTAAAAAAGAACATGTCATATTCATCGTTAGTAGTGGAAATTTGGTGAATTTGGTTACTTAAGGGAATGGGCACATCAAGAATTTGTTAACGTTGGACTTGAAGACGACCATATTGTAGTCAGTTGGAGAGCAGACAAATATAGCAGAGTGCCACAGACGTACAGTTCTAATATTTAAGCTTTGTTCATGGAATCTACGTTTAGGTTAAGGCACGGATAAAGAGGTGCTGTTTAAATTATGAAAGGGGCAGATAACTCTAGTTATTCTGTAAGGGTCATCAGTTTTAAAAGATATACAAAACGGGCGCATTATTTGATGTGTATGAAATCTCTGGTAGTGAAAAATTACTATACTAGTCAGTTCTGCTATCACGTGTATTAATGCTCATTTTCAAGGCAGGGAGATGATCTATTTATCAAAGGTTTGTCAGTTTGCAGAAGAGTCATTTTAAACCCTTGCAATTAATTTTATGCATATTGTTATCATTTAAACATATCGCCATGATTACTTTATAACTTTTTATTTTCAAGTTATTAAAACAGCATTAATATTATTCTGAAATATTCTCACTAATTTTGAACTAAAAACGACCTTCTTTAGTCATCAGAAAAGGTGTCATCTTCCATCACGATAATGCTTGTTATGAGAGAAGACTACTGACCAAAGGTCTCCCCAGATAATTTGGTTCGAAAATCTTTCTCCATTCTGCATATTTTTCCGATTTATTTCCCCCGGATTATCGTTTATTTCAAGGATCACAAAACCACTTCACGAGAGAAACCTAACTATATTTCCCATAAAATATTAACGAATTTAACACCTGAGGCATTTAAAAACTCATTAACAGATGGAATCAAACTAAAGAGAATGAACGGTTGTTGTTGTTATGAATAAGCATTTCAAAAACACATTTTCATTTTCAAATCGGCACAAACACTTCTGCACTTGCCTAATATTTATTCAGACGAATACTTAACAAGCAGATTAACACGCAAATCACGTTCAGTTCTCGTTTGATCACCGATGTTTAGCTGTAACACGATAACTTGGTAACTTTTTTTTTTTTTATTTAACTTCAGTAAGTTTTAAGAGATCAAGGGGGTCCCTCCTGGAGCTAACATTTGATTATATTATGATTTAAATTTGTATCTGAGGGCTATTTAAAGAATAGATGATGTTCCCTTTATGCCTGCTATTTGTATTTCGTTAAAGCTTGATTTTCCAGGGATTGCTCCTTTCTGAAGATTCTTTTGTATTATGCCACATGCTCCTATCACAACCAGTATAATGCATATTTCTTTCAGAGACCATGTCGTTTTTAGATAATTTTTTAAGTCCTGATATTTTTAAAATCTTTTTCCGTTCATCTCTATTAAGGCCAAAATCATTTGGGACTGTGATATTGACAATGAGTGCAGTTCTTTCGGGCTTGTTCCATATTTTTTTATTTATTTATTTATTTATTTTTATTACATTTTCACCCCAAACAAGGCAAATTGCCACTTTGGTGTAGGGGTCTACTATCAGGGGCAACAACTACTGGGGTACTATGTAGGGATTTGGGCAGCAAGATGTCGGTTCACGTTACACTTGAACTTTTGCACGCCAGTACTGTTGGGGAAGCAGGGACCTGGAATGGAATTCCAGAGTCTAGCGGTTCTGGGGAAGAAACTATTGGAGTAAAAAGATCTTTTACATCTAGGGATCTCTACAGTGTGGTGGTGGGATTTAGTAGCCTGTCGGGTTTGTCGAGGGTGCTCACGTCGTGGGGGCACAAGTGCTTGCAGTTCGTCAGAGTATTCACCACTAAAATACTTGTAGAAAAGGCAGAGGGATGCAACATTTCGTCGATGGGACAGAGGCTGAAGCTTAGATGCCAGTTCAGGGTCTATCAGGTTTGCGACTCTCTTTTGAACCTTGTCAAGGAGCGAGAGACTAGTAGCAGATGCACAAGCCCCGATGTGACAGCAATACTCCATACATGGGCGAATGGTGGCCTTATAGAGATACATGATACTTTCGGGTGTTAGTAGTTGTCTAGCACGGTAGAGAGAGCCTACCTTCTTTGCAGCGGCCCTGGCAATGCCTTCAATGTAATTGTTCCAACTCATGTTTCCTGTGAACGTTAGGCCAAGGAGTTTGAAAGATGTACTCTCAGATAAAGAGCCGTTGGCCATTGCTATAGGTGGTAGAAAGGGTTTCTTGTGATTATTGAATGAAACTAGTTTAGTCTTGGCAGCATTGAACGCGACCAACCACTTTTGTCCCCATTCCACCACAGATTGGAGGTCTTCCTCTAGTGTTTCTGCCATTTCTTTAGAAATGTGTTTATTAGTCTTCCTGTCGTGCTGCCATAGAGTGTAGTGTCATCAGCATATATACCCATCTCAGAGGCAATTTTGTCGGGGAGGTCATTCATGAATATCAGGAACAATAGAGGTCCAAGGATAGAACCCTGGGGCACTCCCGCATTTATATCATATTGTTTAGATGTACGACCGTCGAGGACAACTTGGATTTTTCTCTTATCTTAGAAGGATTTAATTATGTTAAGTATTCTACCAGTGATACCGTATGATGTAATTTTCCTGAGGAGACCCTCATGCCATACCCTGTCAAAAGCCTTAGATAGATCTAGAGCTACTGCTCTGCCCTCCTCCGCTTTGTCCAGTGAATGGTATATACGTTCAGAGATTACAGTAAGGATGTCTGCTGTGGAACGGGCTTATCTAAATCCACCTTGTTTGTCAGTCAGAAGTGTAGCATCTGTAAGGTGATGGACTAGAGCATGGTTAATTAAGGTCTCAAATATTTTGGCAAAAAGTGGGAGGAGGCTAATGGCGCGATAATTTGATGGGTCAATCCTTTCGCCAGAATTCTTGAATACTACAGAAGCAGTTTTCCAACAACCCGGAAAGCAAGCTTCATTAAGGCATTTGTTGTAGAGTTTGGAGAGAACTGGAGCTACTTCGGCTGAGCACTTTTTTAATAGCACAGCTGGGATGAGATCGGGTCCACATGCTTTTGAAGTGTCAAGGTTTTTTATGATAGCATGCACCTGAGCAGGGGTGATTTATTTTCAGATCGTCTAGCGTGACGTCTGTCCGCATAGGAAAGTCAGGTAGGGGGGGTGGAAGGGTCCAGTATGGAGTTTGAGGCAAACCGACTGGCAAGCATGTTAGCCTTGTCGGTTGCTGAGTAGACAACCTCGTGATTGTTGGTTAGTGGGAGAATTGTTGATTGCCCATTATTTACTACACTGTTGTAGATTTTCCAGAAGTCTCGAGTTCCTAGTTTTTGTGCTCCAATGCGCTTTTTAGTGGTTTCCGTAAATTCTCTCTTAGCTGTCGCTATTTCTTTCTTAACGTTATTTCTAGCTTCTATATACTTCAGTCTGTTTGAACTGGGCTTATGTCAGTTAAACCTACGGCATGCATGCTGCTTTTGAGTAATGGCAATTGCGCAAGTCGACGTAAATCATTGGGGAGAGTGGGGCTTACTATAAAATTTCCGCATGGGAACATGCGCTTCGATTGCAGTTTTGAACCAGTCAGTGGTCTCGTTTGCATACTGTTCAACAGGGAGATAAAAAATATTTCTCCATGGGGCATCTCTGATTAGTTCCCTGATAGCTTCTCAGTCAGCCTTTTTATAATATTATTTTTATAATAACATATCTGGTTTGATGACCTTGTCTTTTATGTATCTGTCCGCCTGTATGTCTTTGTCATAGAACACGGTCACTTTTCCGTTTGATGTCACTAGTGTAACAGCCAAGTGTTACACAAACGTCTTGGGAACGACAACTAATGTAGGTTTGCCGGCAGGGAGTTACCTAGTTGACAACTCAAGCTCCCGCCGGTGTTAACAAACAGTATTTTAGAAAACAATAGAACATACTTCAGTCTGTTGAGCGTCTTCTCTTGATTATCGTTTATCTCTGGTCCAAACGGCAACAGTTCTAAGGAGTATGGGAGAGTTTTTTTGGTGTTTTCCTGTCAGCCCCCCATATGTATTGTTCGGGAAATCAAAGAGTGATGCACCTCTTTGTTGGGCTGTCCAACACCTCGAGGTGTCTTTTTGAAGTTGTGTTCTGGCTGGGGGGAGTGACGTCGTCGTCCAGATGTTTAAGGCAGATTAAATAACACGCAATACATGTCGTAATATGAAAGAAAATTTTATTTATTTTTATATGATACACTAGCGAGAGGTACCCGGCGTTGCCCGGGTGTTTGGAGGTGTGTGTGGAAACTCCGGGGTGGGGGTGGGGGTTAAAAAGTAACTATGAGGATCGAACCCGAACCGTTGAGGCAAAGTTGTAAATTAAAGTGTGAAAAAAAAAGTGCGACGTTAACCATGGCCCCACCGCGAGATGCTAACGGAAACACGTTTGAATTTATTTAATTACTTGGATTTGGCAGGTGCCCGGTTTAATGAGTTAATGAGGTCAAGTTTGACTGCGGGATAGTACCTTCATTTACTGCTGAACGCTTCCCCCCCAAGATGTTATAGGAAAAAGACTAACCACATGCGGCGAGCGACAAATGTTGAATATTTATTTTTCCGAAATCGAGCAAATTAAATAGACAGGCGAGCTTCGTTGTTAACTGTGAGATATTACGATTTATATGTGATATAAAAAGTTTTAAAAAGTTGCGAAGCGAGCGACCGCTTCTCTGAAAAAATCCTTTTGTAGACATACAGAAAAACCGAACACACACACATACATACATACATTTTCGCTTTTATATATATAGATTACAATATTTTACAATAAAACATTTAACACTCACAACATTTAACTTTTAAATTATATACTTAGCTATTCTTAACTAGTGTTAGGAAGGATGAAGCCTTTTCTTACAGGGAGGCAAAAAACCCGCGTCCTTACCCTATGGTTGCCGAAGATCAAAGAGAAGGTGATATGGCGAAATTGCCTTGTAGTCTCTTTTTCCTCTGTATCGCTCCACTTGACCAAATCACGCCCCAGTCATGTTGAGAGAGCATAACAGCGTAGTGATACTATAAAATAGTGCTACAAAGCAACGTTGAGCTTGGTTAGCACTAAAATGAATGACTATTTGCGCATTCCAGGTGCTCTCCTCGAATGGCTATTGAACTTGATAAGTAGTTATCCAATAGTAAAAAAAAAATATTACATTGGAATAATACATCATACATAGATTTCAAGTTAACTTATAAACTCTCAAATTTCACTATTTTATAGTTTTGTACGTATGCATAACTGTATAATCAACTAGCAGGGCGCCCGGCGTTGCTCGGTCTAAAATACGTTTAAATGATATTTTAATTTATGTAGCTTTCGTATTTATTATCATAGAGTTAATTATTTCATATTATATTGTATCCAATATAAGTCATGATTTCAAAATTAAAAAAGATATATATATATATATATATATATATATATATATATATATATATATATATATATGATTGAGTACCATCAGCTAGAATCGAAACCGCAACGAAAACATATCAAAACATAGCTTTATGATTGAAACTATTTCTACAAGTAAAGCAAAGACTGGCGGTTATTTGTACTCAATATGGAAAGGAGTGTTAATTTTATTAGAAAACATGCAAGCAAGGGCGGTCGGGCGGTTCACAGAGTTTTATAATTACGTTGGTTTATGTGGCAAAAGCTGTGAAAATGAGGGCTTACCGTTCAAACGACCTAGGTGTGCGTGTGTGCTTTGTTATCGCTGCGAAGCTAGGATAAGAAAAGAATTCCAAGATGGCGCCGACGGCGTTTTGTAATGGTATGATCTCGGAAACTCTCGCAAAATCTCGTGCATATATGCAAATCAGTTGGTCTTCGACAACTATAAATTCAGATCGTTTTTGAAGGCAAGGAGGGAGGAAAGAACGGCCAGTTGGTAATTGTGTACGCTGGATCGTGTTGGTGGCGTGTCACCGTGTCTGTGTGTGTACTGATCGAACCGCTTTCCCGTCCCTTGCACATTGGACTTTGAATTTGTTTAGATTGGACTTCAACTTCAGTTTAATGTAGGCTTCTATCATTGGTTCCCCAACAAAAAGGGGAGGGGTGGACCTGTAAATTAACCCTTGTCCGTTTGTCTGTCCGCACTTTGCTCAATAATTACGCCTTGGAAGTTTTTGGAAATTTTGCACAAACATTAAACGTGATATGAGTAAAAAACTAACAGAACGTATTTTTTCCGGGAAAACTCTGGTTGCACCCCTCAAGGATTCCTTTCGGGTGAAAATGGTTTAAATTGACACTTTTGTTGCTTATTAAAAAAAGATTGATGCCTTGGATTCTTATAAAACTTTCTGAAAAGTTGTAACTAACTGATTTTTATATAATGTTGTTTGTTTATACTTCGCGATAACTCTTGGGTGTGCCCTAGGGGCTCTTTTAGGGTTAATAAAACCACTCCATTTTAGGGACTATTTTACCATATTTGTCCAGAATTTTCTGTGTATATCTATTTAGCAGTTTTGCATGGTGCTGAACTCAAATTTTAATATGTACCGGCCTTCGGGACTTTTGGGGCTAAATGGGGATAGGAATGCTGGACATAGTCATTTTTTTTTGCATTGTGTAGAACTCAAATTTACACTGCATCGTTTGTTCATTTTCATCAGGATTTGACGTCCCGTCGGGATTTTGGAGGCTAAATGGGGTGGGATGGGAAAATGCTGAACTGAAATGTCATTTTTTTATGCCTCGTTCACAGTGCACCCATGGGGGGCATGCATGCTTCACTTGTTTTTTCATTCAATGGCTCCAACAGTTTTCAGCACCTTTAAGGCAACCTGTAAAGCAACCGGTTAAAAAATGAGCAAATTATATAACTCCTCACTGAAATACTTCATTTATTTTATTCAAATGAATTTATCTTACTTCACGATACGCTCATTCTTTTTCCTTATTTATGGTGAACTTCATGAAATAATTGAAGAGATCTGTTCAAACTAAAACCCGTCGGGCGCTATTTGTAATTTACTAGTTCATACCAAGGACGTTGCTTCGCGCCACAGAAGTTTTTTGGCGCGAAGTAATTGAGGTTCGCGTGAAAACGAAAGATAAGCAGACGGAAAAAATGCATCACAAACTGTCATTTATTTTATATTTTTTTTTTATTCTGTTTGTCTTCTGCGTTTTCAAGGAAATTTATTTTCCGTTTCCCTTTCTGGTTGAGAAGAGGAACTGATGAAACGATTTGAAATGTGTAAGGATTGATCGATATGTCTTATTATCGGATGGGGAGTAGGTGGAACGCAAGGGGAGATAAATCTGGATAAAACATGGGGTTGAGATAAAAAGAAACGAAAAAGAAAATGGACGATTCTGAAAAATTTTAGGAGTTGCATGAACTGAACCGACGAAGTGATGCATCTTCATAACTGAAAATGAAACTAACCTTTCTGTTTTTATCGATCGATCGATGCCTCCGTTCAGTCTCGAAAAACAAAGGATACCCCTGTAGGGTCAATTGCGCGTGTAATTGCGAGGCATGTGTTGCGCAATTCCTAACCACACACCTCCTGAATCGACACTGTTTGGGTCCAGTGGCAAGGAGAAAACCAGGACAACTGGAAACAATGCCGAGATAAGCAGAGAGCACATACAGCACCTGGAAATCCCAAATGGTCAACCATTTAGTACTAACCAGGCTCAACGTTGCTTGACTTCGGTGATCCAGCGGGAACCGGTGTGTCAACGTGATTATGCCGTATTCTCTACTTCTATACATGTAATACATCGCACAGAGAGAGAGAGAGAGAGAGAGAGAGAGAGAGAGAGAGAGAGAGAGAGAACGAGGGGGACAGAAAGAGTGGTTAAAGAAATGGGAAATAATGGAAAAGGAGCATAGAGATGAGGAGAGAGGTATGGATGGAAGAAAGTTGACATAAAATAAGAAAAGGAACTAGGAATATGTTAGACTTTTAAGCTCTTTAAAACGGGCAAACGTTATAGCCTGTGTTTAATGCGTGTTTAATGGCAATTGATGTTAATGCCAAATTGATGTTTAATGCTAAATTGATATTTTAATGCTAAATTGATGTTTTAATGATAAATTGATGTTTAATGTTAAATTGATGTTTTAATGCTAAATTGATGGTTAATGTTAAATTGATGTTTAATGTTAAATTGATGTTTAATGTTAAATTGATGTTTTAATGCTAAATTGATGGTTGATGTTTAATTGGTGTTTTATGATAAATTGATGTTTAATGCTAAATTGATGTTTTATGCTAAATTGATGTTTAATGCCAAATTGATGTTTAATGCTAAATTGATGTTTAATGCCAAATTGATGTTTAATGCTAAATTGATGTTTAATGCCAAATTGATGTTTAATGCTAAATTGATGTTTAATGCCAAATTGATGTTTAATGCCAAATTGATAGTGTCATATGGTTAAATTTATAATCATTTTTGCAACTTTGTGCATCGAACGAATACCATAATACTTAACCCGATGCATCTTAATATACAAACGATCCATACAAAATTTCAGCCAAGTCGATTCAGTAGTTTCCAAGAAAAAGTAGAACTTAAATACTAATCCTTAATACTTCCTATTAATACCTTACTATGCATGGAACGGAGACCATTCCAAGTAATACCCTGCAGCATAATAAAAGTCATTTTTGAAAAAAAGTGACACGGACAGATGAACAGACAAACAGGCAGACTAAGAGAAATGTATTATGGATTGAAAGAGAGAGAGAGAGAGAAATAGTAGGAAAAGACGAAATTCTCTACCTGTGTAAAAAATTACGTTAGCATGTGGGAAGGGGGTGGCGTAAGCATGACGTCACGGACAAAAATGCAGACAAAAAAAAGGAGAGAATCAGAGCAAGGAAAATAGAGAAGAGAAAAAGGAGAATAAAAAAAGAAGACGAAACCGACACTGGCAGATGGACAATTACGGTCGTCGAACGTATGAGTTTGCTTTCTCCTACCCACTTCCAAAAGTTGAATTTTGTACAACTAGCTGTTGTGCGAGAAGTATGTACGACGTGCGATTTAAAAACACTATACTCACACCGACTAGCTGTTTTGGTTACGTGAAATGACAAAATAAATACCCTTTCCTTCCATTAAGAGGAGTTTGTCGACGTTATTATTTTTCTTTGTGACTGTATCTGGATACAATGTGTTGGATCCGTTAGAGAGAAATAGACGACTACGTTACGAAGTACATTTTGACCCTGCTCGAGCGAAAGTTACAGACAGACAACGTTAGAGACGGTTATTTGGGCAATGTTACAGACGGTTATTGGAACAGCGTTACACGTGTATGAGTCAAATCCGCACTAAGGGTGAGTACTGTTGCCACATCTTGGGATGTGCCACTCAAAGCAATCTTTCCTGAATATATTTTTACTCACATTTAGTTCAAACAAGTAATATTACTATTTAGACATACCATGCTTAGGGAAGATAAACAAGATGTCGGTTTACGTAACATTTTAACGTCTGCATATCAGTACAGTCAGGTAAGCAGGTAGCAGGAAGGGAATTCCAAAGCTTAGCTGTTCGAAGGAACAAACTAGTAGAGTAGAAGGCTTTCTGCCATTTAGGGACAACAGTGAAGGAGTGTGGTTTTATTGCTAAGCGGGTTTGTCGGGGATATATACGTCGAGGGGGCACAAGTGAAATGAGTTCATCAGAGCACATTCCATTAAAATATTTGTAAAATAGGCATAGGGATGAAACATTGCGGCGATGGGACAGGGGTTGGAGCTTAGGAAGAATTCTCAGGTAGGGTATCATTTATCATGAGTATCGATGATTGGAAAAGTTTCTTGTAATTGTTGAAGGAGAGTAGCTTCGTCTTACTAGCATTAAATGTTAACATCCATCTCCGACCCTATTCCGCTACGGTCAAAACCGACTTCGGAATCTAGTGGGAAAATGTATTCTCTTTTCTTACATCTTTTTTTCTCACAGAAGAAAGGCTGCCAGTCTTTCTCTATTCCATCGTTATTTTCATGATATGTGCCCGACTGAGCTCCAATTAATGCTTTTCTTGCTGTAAAACAGTCACATCAAAACTTCGCGAGTTACAATCATTCTGAACAATTTCCATTCCTTCCATTGTGTATTTAAAAATAAACATTATTTCCGCGAGCAAAGTTTCTTTCCAATAATTACCTGACTGTTAAACATAATAGCACAGGCCTGCTTCACAGCTAATATGGTCGGTTTTCAAGTCAAATGTTAACAAATTCTTTAATAATCAAACACTGTCCAGTTCCAACCGTCATTACCGACATAAATCATCTAAGACCTATCGATAAGTAGTATTTGTTTTTACAGTAGTATTTTAGTTCCTTACATCAAGTGGCTTCATGACTTGTTCAGAGTCATTCCCATAAAAATTCTAGCCTCGAGTGGTCTTTGGGTGTTGATAGGCGGTGACTTTTTTTAGTATATAAAATGAAAGAACATAGCAATGTAGTAAAGAGAATATAATGAAGGAAAGGTCAAATGGAAATATCGTGAAAGATAGAGAGATAGATAGAGAGATAGATAGATAGATAGATAGAGATAGAGAGAGAGAGAGAGAGAGAGAGAGAGAGAGAGAGAGAGAGAGAAAGTGTATAAATAAAGAAGGGGAAAAGGGGAAAGACGAAGAAAGAAAAAGAACAAAGAAAAAAAACACAGCGAACCGTAGATGAAGAAAGAAAGAGCAAGGGGAAAAAAAAAGATGCGAGACAAAAAAAACAAGTAAAATAGGAAAGAAACTTGGCGCTTCTTCGTTATAAGAACAAAAATTAAAAAATCGAAACATTAAATTTCAAGTAAAACCCATGGTGTCTACTTAATTGTCATGTTGCCGTAATGAGCATATCCAAAAATTATAAAAACCGATAAGGTAGAAAAGAAATTATTAAAAAAAAAAACAGTTTTCGAAGAAAATTAGCAAAGACTGTGTTTTGCTTAATTGGCCAAAAATTTTCGTTTTACGCATGCGCAAATCCAATCATAGCTAGAAGTAGTTTAATTTTAAATCTATATTCCGGGTTAGTTCCAACTGTAGGGTACGCAACTGGGGTGCTTAATGTTTTGGTTTTGATTCTATCTGATGAAATCAGTACTATATAATATTAAATAGAGTGTTGGCTCTGCAATAATAAATATGAAATATGCATAAATCAAACTATGTATCAAATATATATAAAAATATTAAATATATTATATATTAAAACCTATTTTACAAAACATAGTTTTTAAAAATATGAATTTTCGATAATAAATATAAAATAAACGTAATTAAAAGACAATGTATATTTGTAATTAATCTATCTATCTATACCACTATATATATATATATATATATATATATATATATATATATAATTTCGACAGCCATACAACGTCTTGAGTTCGGATGTGTCTAACTGATGAGCTCAAATGAGAGCGAAACTCGAGTCTTGGACTCCTATTCGTTGACTGTCATGCCTTTTGTGAGCTACGACGTTGTTTGGCTGCGGAAATTATTATATAATCTCTCAAATTTTGAAAATTATATATATATATATATATATATATATATATAAAATAAAAATTACAATTAAATTTACCAAAATGATCCAAGATGGTAAAATTAAAGTATATTATAAATATTAAAGAATTAATATTTATAAAATTATCTCAGCCAGATGTAAAAGCTCGATAAAACCAAAATAGGAAATAGAGCTTATAATATGAACAAACAGTTAATAAAATATGTTAAAAAACACTTTGAAATGAGTTAAAAACATATTTAATCTGAAAAGGAAACACTAGATAAATGGATAGTCCTTAATCCGCGGAGTTTCGAAGAAATACTTTCCTTTTCATCAGAGGGTAGGAAATAGCAAAATGCCGGATCGGATTTTGCATGCAGCAGTATTTGATGAAACAACAAGTAAGTCAAAGATCTTACTTGAAAACAAAATAAGTGAAACAGAGGAAATATGGTGAAGAAAAAGGTGATTACACATGAATGGATAGTCTGGTGGAAAATAAAAAATCCAGTGATGGTAAAATCCAAATGTAAAACTTCAAGAAAGTTAAAAGAATTTCCATTTGTACAAGTAAAATCCAAGGAAATCCCGTAATTGGAAGAAGATGGTCCATAATAATCCAAAGGCAGAAATCCATGGAATAATTCACAAAAATGTGTACAAGGAAAAAAGAAATGATTTTCACTCTACTTCCGAGACATAAATATATTAAGAAAGATCTTATTTTTCTTTTATTAATATTATTGGAATCTTATATATAACAAATAATTGTTTCCGTAGCCAATGAAATTTATTTTAAAACCTACCTGCATAATATATTTCGTTTTAACTTATTTGCAAGCGTTTATTGAGCTATAAACAAGTGTGGGTGTGATAAGTAACAGGAATGAAGCCTAGGTAAGCGGTGCAAAATATAAAAGTGATTCAAATCGTCCACAGGAATAGTAAATGACCCCCTAAAAAACCCAAAACAAATAGAGTATCCTAAAAGGGTCGATAATAGCTCAAAAATCGAAAAACAAATATTGTTATCCGCATTTATAGGGTTGTTTCTTTGGAGGTTAGTGATGTGTAGATGCTTTGTGCATACTTAAGTAAAAGAAATTAATAAAGCCTTCAAATAAAATAACAATTGTTAAGTTCGGTAATTGCACCTTTTTACCGCAATGAGAATATTATTTCATACATAAACGTGAAAGAGGGGACGGACACACGGTGTCCGGTCTAAAAATATCCCAGAACGTCTTCAATAAAATGCGTCCAATCAATGTGCGCGGTCGGCGATGAAGATGCTATTTTGTACTAAACACATGGACATGTTCTTTTTGTATACTCGATGACGCATGCAAAAAAGAACATCGGAGCCTCCCCAAAAATAAGTTGATAAAAACATATCCAGTAGAAGAAATCATTTTTATTTAAGATGCGAGGAGGAAACAGCTCTGTTCACGAAAGCCATCAATGGTCGCGAAGAAGTATTGAAAAATTTGCTGCAAGGTTTGAAATGCTTGACGGAAATGAACGTCTGTCAAGTTCAGTCTCACACTCCGACAAGCGTTTCAATTACCCGCGCTTAATTGTTTGCTGCGCTTTTTTTATGAATGAATTTTTCGAGTGATCGCTGGAGGAATCCGAGTAGTATCATCGCACCCTAATAAAAGAACAAGTAAAAACAAAAAAAAAATTAATGAAAAAATCAATAGTATATATGAAGTACGCTTCATAGAATTTTATCTGTTACGAGATGTCTTCAATAAGTTTCCAGACTTTTTCTGTATAGAATTTTAAAATTGTCGTAGATGACTGACCAATCCTTATGATTTCAGGTTGAAATGAAACGCTACATCAGGACATGAAATACACGCTACTAAATCCTGATTGTCACAGCTGGTAAATTTCAAGAATGCAATATGGATGTGAGGATACTTTAGAAGAACGATATTCAATAAAATTATGTTTTTTTACATAGACATCGACACTTATCAAGGCCCAGAGGCCACTGGAGGATAATCGTTAAAGCGAGTACAGTAGTCAATTTGACAATATAGTAAACGTTAGTTATGGAAATTCGGTAAATTTGTTAACTTAAGTGGAACGGTTCATCAAGAACTTATTTACGTTGGACTTGAAGACAACCATATCGTAGACAGCTGGAAAGCAGGAAAACGGAGGACAGTTCCACAAGTGGGTAGTTCTTAGAAAGAAGCTTTGTACATAAAATCTACGTTTAGGTTTATGCACAGATAAAGAGTGCGGGTAATTATTGATAGTTTTTTTTTCAGCTAGACGAGTGTGTTTTGTGAAAGTTCTTGGAAAAATGGCACAGAAATGTATGGAAAGCTTCAGACTGTTTTTGTACCATCCTGCACGAATCGAGCATCAGCTTTTGAGTGGCATAAAAATGCAAGGAATACATTGAGGCAGTGAGGGATGATGAGAGGGGTGTGAAGTATAATAAAGTCAGAACACTAGATGGATTGGCCAAATAAAGAATTGCACCAATAAGGACCATCGTGTGTCTATAGTGACAATAAGTTCTTCGCCTTCCCTATAGCCCAGACCTTGCTCCTTGTGATTTTTTTGTTATTTCCTAAGCTCAAAGAAAACCTTAGAGGCTGTTGTTACGAGACAATTGAGGAGATGAAAGAGGCTGTGACGAAGGTCATTGACATGCTCACACAAGAGGACTTCGATCGAATCATCCAGAATTTGTTGAAACGGTAGATGCATTGAAAAATTTGCTGCAAGGTTTGAAATGCTTGACGGAAATGAACGTCTGTCAAGTTCAGTCTCACACTCCGACAAGCGTTTCAATTACCCGCGCTTAATTGCAACCGGAAGAGATTACTTCTAAGATGACTTCTAAGTTTGTACTATCAATATACGTGCCCATACAAAAAAAAAAAAAGAAAATCTGGAAACTTATTTACGTCACCTCGTATTTAAAAACAGAGCACATCATATATTTTTATCTGTTAGTTTTTTTCTAGTTTAATATCAATGTCAAATATTGATTTAAAAAAAAATGTCTTGATAAATCCAAAATTGATAAAGAAAAAGACAGATAAAAAGAATAATGTCTATCAAAAACATAATCAAAAAATTAGAAATCTTGTCTGCATTGGTGTTGGTGGGAATCATGACAAAGACACTTTATTTTACATTGAAAACTGTCGATGAAAAAGCAAACCAAAAATCGAAGAAAAGCTAAAGGACAAGAGCATCACTTGACATTTACGAAGGAGATGGGATGTGGAAGTAAGGGGGAGTATCTTACACATGGAAGTAAGGGGGGTATCTTACACATAGAGTGATCCCTACTGGTGGAGTAACTGGTGCTGTTCTGGCAGATGAAGTTCACAAAGTTCTAGAACAGTATGAGAGTGTTAATACTTTAAAGGCTGTTCTTTTAGACAACACAAGCACCAATACTGGATGCAAATCAGGACTGGTTTCCTCACTAGAAAACAAGCTGCATAGAAAAATACACACCATTGAATGTTCTCTACACCAGAATGAACGTCCTTTTAGGGCGTTATTTAAATCCCTTGATGGAAGTGTACGAAGCCCAACATCATTTACGGGTCAACTAAGGTCAATCTGTACAGGAGTTTGTCAGAAGAACCTGGTGAGAGGATACTTTTCCCTGGAAGTAAACCCTGACCAAATATTCAAAATCACATTCAGTATTCGCTGCCCAAATAAGATCTCCTTTCTATAGCTAACTCACATTAACTTTTACGAGGAATGGTGCACGTTCTCCAAGTGACGTTACCTTAAGCACGAAGCTGGATACTCCACCAGACTAGATAAATTCTTGTCCTGGAATCCAATAAGACCTAAGACCAAGAGACCAAAACGAAACATATGAAAATGGTTAATTGGGGGAGAGAAAAATTATGTTCTCATTTCCTTTACGAACTCAGTGTTTGAAATATAAAGAACTTAAATGGAACATTTGAATATCTATGTATCTCAAATAGCGTTCAAATGTTAGCACCAAGTAGTGATTTCTGAGAACTTCGACTGAAGTAAAATAAAATGAAAAAATCTAAATGCAATCTTCCTTAGAGGTTAACAGATCTAAGTCTAAATATCGGAAAAAAGCGACCCACCTTGTAGGAAAGTGTCCAGTTAAGGGTAAAGGAATTCATGTTATTAGCCAATTTTTCGATATTTGTTGTCCGAAGGTTAGCTCTCCAAAACGATACAGATTTCGTGAAAATCGGTCGCCTCTGTTGAGAGTTTTTGGCAGACATACAAACATACATACATTTAAAGAGATAGGTGAGATTTATATTATAGATGGTGCACCTTCTCCAAGTGATGTTACCTAAAGTAATAGCACAAAGTTGGATACTCCACCAGACAAGATAAATTCTTGTCCTGGAATCCAGTAAGACCAAGAGACCAAAACAAAATACATACTAAAATATATGAATATGGTTAACTGAGGAGAGGAAAATTATGGTTTCATTTTCTTTACTAATTCAGTGTTTGAAAGATAAAGAACTTAAATGGAACATTCGAATATCTATGTATGTCATATAGCGTTCGATTGTTAGCTCCAAGTAGTGGACCCCTTGATTTTTGAGAACTTCGACTGAAGTAAAATAAAACAAAAACGTATTAGGAAAATAACTTAAATGCCTGCAGGACACTATCCTCGAGTGTTTAAGGTCTGTCTGTACAAAGTTTGTCAGGACAACATGGCGAAAGGATACTTTTCATACAATGAAACTGACCAAATATTCAACATCACATAGTAATCGCAGCCCAAATAAATTCTCCTCGACTAAACCACACTAGTTTTTACAAGGAATCGTGCACTTTTTATCTAAACGTAGATTCCATGAACAAAACTTCTTTCTTCGAACTGCACGCCTATGGAACTCCGTTTGCCTGCTTTCCAGATGACTTCAAGTCCAACATAAACAAATTCCTGATGAGCCGTCACCTTCAGCAATTCAATTTACCAAATTTTCACTGCTTACGATTACTACGATATTGTCCCATTCACTAGTGTACACCCATTAACCCTTATCCTCGAGTAGCCTCCGGGCCTTGATAAGTGGCGACACCTTTGTAAATAAGAAAAAAAATTCTCCAAGTGATGTCATCTCAAGCTAGATACCTCACCAAACTAGATGATTTTTTTGTTTTGGAATCCAGAAAATCCAAGACACGAATAACAAAGATAATATAACATATTTAAATGGTCAATTGAGGGAGATTGTTTCCAACTTCTCTATTAACTCAGTTTTTAAGAAATAAAGAACGTTAATAGAACATTCGAATATCTATGTATCTCATATAGAATTCAAGTTCTAGCCCCGGTTAGGAGCTAACACTTTCTGGGAATTTCGACTGAGGAGAACGGAAACACAACTAGAGAGATGAGGTACAGGTCTCTATAATATAAATCTCACCTGTCTATTTAAATGTATGTATGTATGTCAGGTCATGTCATATCCTACTGGTACCATGTAACCCAGTACTACGTGCCTCATGGTGGGGTCACCGGCGACTAAACTGGTTCCCCGACCAGATTGTTTGGTGGGGAGGGTGGCTAGTCTCCCTGAAGAATTAAAAACAAGACCTTCCAAAGAGCGAATGAACTCTTTTTCTGGGCCAATGGACAACTAGGACCGTGTATATCTGTGTGCGTGTGTGTGTGTGTGTGTGTATGTATGTAGGGTGAAGGCAACCTTTCTAGGAGAAGCAAATCTCTGATCTAAAAAAACATAAAGCGGGAGACCAGTACCCGCATTAAACTGGTCTCTAGTTTAATTTGTTGCTGGCTATCTTGCTTTTGCTTGTTGCTGGATCTCAACATTTTTAACCAAGAGAGAGAGAGAGAGAGAGAGAGAGAGAGAGAGAGAGAGAGAGAGAGAGAGAGAGAGAGAGAGAGAGAGAGAGAGAGAGACTTAGCTGTCGTACAAAGCTAATACTCTGTAACATCATGTTTGTATAGATAATCCCTCAGGCATTTGGGCTCATGGACTTTGTGTCTGAGAGAATAGCACTCGTCTGACAAGACGTTGCAATCATCATGTATGTATGTATGTATGTCTGCCTAACACTTTCGACAGAGGCGACGGATTTTCACGAGATTCGTATCATTTTGAAGTTATACCCGTCAAACGACCAATATCGAAAAATTGGCTACAAACATTAATTTCTTCACCCTCAACTGGACAATTTTCTACAAGTGGGGTCGTTTTTTTTCGCCGATATTTTTGAAAATCATCCCTCTTTTCGATTGGCTAGCCTTAATGTAAACATTCGTCATTTCCGGTTTGGCGATGGACACAACGGCAAAGAAAAAAACATTTTTTTTATTTTTTATTTTTCACATTCTTTTCCTCCTTCGCGGTATGGGTTCGAGCCTGCCTGCCTACTACCATTTATTTTAGGTTTAACACACACATCCGAACACCTGGGCAACGCCGGGCATCCAAGCTTGTGTAAACAAATTGAGCTTAGGTATTTGGTCAATGTCAAAACATTGTTAATTCACTGCCCGCATATCAGCAGCCGAATAGCGCAACAGTTAGAAGCTCCGACTGTCATTGGCGATTGGGTTTCGATCCTGGCTTAAAGTAGTTGCTTGTCTTGCTTCACCGATGAGTTGTAAAACATTGCTGTATGTGGATGACTATATATATATATATATATATATATATATATATATATATATATATATATATATATATAAGAGAAAATAATTAATAAAATATATTAAAAACACTTTGAAAAGGAGTAAAAACATATTTAATTTGAAAAGGAAACACTAAATAAGTGGATATGTGTGTGTGTGTGAATATATATATATATATATATATATATATATATATATATATATATATATATATATATATATATATATATAATAAATTCCACAGCCAAACAACGTCGCAGCTCATTGTCAGGTCATTCTTGTGTGCGGGGCGTTTGCTCAGTTCGTAGAGTGCTTGCCTCGCATGCAAGAGGCTGAGTTCGAATGTTGTCTAACTGATGAGCCCAAATGAGAGCGAAACTCGAGTCTTGGACTTCCGGTTCGTTGACTGTCATGGCTCTTGTGAGCTGCGACGTTGTTTGGCTGTGGAATTTATTATATACAATCTCTCACATTCTGAAAATCATATATATATCTGGACACATGTAATAGGTTGGTGCAAAAATAATGTCGTTTTGACGTCCAAGTATAAATATGAGCGACATTATTTTTTCACCAAGCTTATAATTAGAATTACAAGATAATTTTCTTTTCATTATTGTCACTCGAGTATATATCAATCAATATCATATATATATTTAGATAGAGTGATGTGGTTCTCGATTAATTAACTGTGTCTGTGTGGCATATATACTCGAGAGTCAAAACAATAATAAGAATATTCTCGTGTCAATAATAATATATTTCACATCAGTAAAATACAATTGAAATTAGATAGTTGTTGAAATCTAATAGAATGTATATATACATTATATTTCAATTAAAATATTTAATTACATTATTGCTCTAGGAATTTGAGACAATTATTTTAAATACCAATAATACCAAGTTTGTGTTACATTATATTTACTGTTTTATTTGGTTATATATATATATATATATATATATATATATAT
>NC_136499.1:122682125-122702125 GCF_053919585.1 Euprymna scolopes | reverse complement strand
GTAATTTTCTAGCACGGTAGAGAGAGCCTACCTTCTTTGCAGCGGCCCTGGAAACGCTTTCAAGGTAATTGTTCCAACTCATGTTTCCTGTGAACGTTAGGCCAAAGAGTTTGAAAGATGTACTCTCAGATAAAGTGTCGTTGGCCATTGCTATTGGTGGCAGAGAAGGTCTTTTGTATTTATTGAAGGAACCTAGTTTAGTCTTGGCGGCATTGAACGTGACCATCCATTTTTGTCCCCATTCCACTACAGATCGGAGGTCATCCTCTAATGTTTCTGCCATTGTTTTAGATATGTGTTCATTTGTTTTTCTGTCACGCCTCATATATATATGAGAGAGTTTCCTATTCGCGTTTACTAACAAATGTAGAGGCGATTTCGTTTACACAGTGTTAAATCCGTCAAAGTGTGCAAAAATAGTATGCTACACACACACACACACACACACACACACACACACACACACACACACACACACACATATATATATATATATATATATATATATATATATATATATATATATGTACATAAGCATATAGCCAGACGAATCCACACGAGGAGGAAACGCGGACATTTTGTGTAGCTTAATTTCCATATCTATTTTCAAAACTTACTACATAGTTCTACTTATGTATTCAACACTGTTTGAGCATATATTGCAGAATTGTCTGCAGTGAACATACCATACAGGAGTCTTGAAGATGAATGACCGAAAAGGATGGAGATCAAGGTGTTTTGAATGTGTCCAGAGGTTTCAATCTGAAAGCTTAAGGAAACTGAAAAGAAACAGAGTAAGAGCAAAATATCCAGGCTTGAGATATTCAAAAGTAAGAACTAATAAACTCAACGAGGTTATTAGATAGTGCTCGATAACAACAGAAAAATATGTTTAATTCATTTATTAGAAGGTAAACAGTTATATTTGGTCGCTTCAGCAGTCGTTTCAGTCCTTTCTCGTTAGCGTCAGATAGTTCAGGGTCGCCTGATGAAGTCTCATTGACTGAAACAGATGGCTATTTGTAGCGACAAAATGTAACTGTTTACCTTCTAATAGATATAGTTATACATATATATTTTTTACTTATTAAAATGTAAACAGTTATATATATGTATATATATGTATGTGTATATATAAATATATATATATATATATATATATATATATATATATATATATATATAGTAAGTTATAAAATGTATATGGCGATTAAGCTACACTGAATATTCCGCGTTTCATCCACTCTAGGATTCTTCTAACTAGCTCTATCTAAGTATTGAGCACTTTTGAAGTAAATACTTAAAGTTTACGCATAAATCCATACTTTCGTATATTAATCTCATGTGAGTAAATTAAGTAGTTATATATATATATATATATGTATATATTATGGAAAAAATCCAGGAAATAAACGAAGGTTATAAAAAAGAAAACGCGAGTCTTTGAATTTTCAGCAAAATCTTACACTATATATGCTCTGCACCTATTAAATAAATATATTGAGCTTAACTCAAAATTAACGGTGACTGGTTTTTAAAATAACAATCTAGACCGTTAAACGAAAATGGTATACATTGAAAGTAACGATATTTCAAAAGCAGACTTTAAATTTTTTTTAGTGCTCCTCGAATTGAGCTGACACATTATACCGTCTATGATGTTGACTAAGGAGGAAATAACTTTCAGCCACACAAACATATTCCAAGACACAATACGTACATGATGGACATGGTACAAGCTGTGAATTTCTTTCTTAAAAGAATTCGATGAAGGTCTTTCACCACAAAAGTACAGAAAAAAAAACACAGATGGATGCACACAAACGAACCTGAATTACACAACCACAAAATCCCTTATGATAGAAAATATAAAATTAAATCCAGAAAATTCCCACCAGTAATTTCGGCCTTAGAAGTATTTGAATTAGACATGTTAAAATGGATAAAAAACCTAAAAATCTAGAAGAAACACAGATACATGAATCCAAAATGGAAAAAATCAATAATACCTTTAAAAATATTAAAGACAATCCGAACTTGATTATTCCAGCAGATAAAACCATGAATATATACAGCATGGATTTTGAAACCTACCACAACCTAATTATGAAGGAACTCAATAAAACTATAGTAGCAAGTAATGAAGAACTGAATAGTATAAACTCAGAAACCTTAAAAAAAGTGAAAAATGAACATACAAGATAGAGGGATATACACCACTGTGCCCACATTTTACCCTAAAAGATCATAAACTAGAATTTAACAATAATCCTAGCATTAGACTGATTTCTCCATGTATTTCAGATTTGGGAAACATTAGCAAAAAATACTAGACGAAATCCTACCTGAATTAAAAAACAAAATTTACCATAACCTGTAGAAATCATCGGGAGAGATAATTGAATGGTTTGGCACACTATCCCAAGGCAAAAATAGAATATTCCTTATATTTGATATAGATTCATATTATCCCTCTATTTCACCAAATCTCTTCGAGGAAGCACTAGAACTAGCTAGAAAACTACAAAGATAAAAAAATTAGCATTAGACATTATAAGATTAGCAAGAAGAACTCTAATTAAATATGATAACAAACTATGGACCAGAAAGAACAGAAAACTCAACTTTGAGGTCACAATGCGTAACCCGGATAGGCCTTTATATACTAAGATTTCACGATGCATTATTCTACATGAACTCAACACAAAAAAAAAAAACAAACAAAAACTTAAATAATTCTTCAGTAAACTGAACTTAGATATAACAATAGACCCAAACAATAAATGTGTAAACTTCTTAGACATAACCCTGAATCTAGACAACAACTCCTATGAACCCTACCATAAACCCAACCAAACGCTATTCTACATAGATCACAAATCCAACCAGCCGAATAGTATGAAAAAAGCACTTATACCTAGCATCTCAAAAAGAATATCCAAAATATCACAAAATGAAGAATTATTCAATAAAAACAAGGAATATTATAACCAAGCCATAGCTAGATCAGGATATAAAGAACAAATTAAGTTTGTTAAGAAAACTCAAAACAATAACATAGGTAAAAAAGAACAATAAACAATGCAAATGTAATATCTTACAACATGTCGATGGGGAAATATACAAAAGGGAAAAAAGAGCAAAAACAAATGAAAAAATAAAACATACAATAAACACAAAATAGAAAAATGAAAAGATAAGCCATAATAAAACTGAAAGAGAAGTTAAAAAGAAAAATGGAAGGAAGATCCAGACGTGGTTTAACCCACCGTTCAGCCACCACATAAAAAATAACATCCCAAGGGAATTTTATAAATTTATAGACAAAAATTTCCCGCGAGATAGTAAACTAAGTAAGATAATTAATAATAACCGTGTTAAGCTATCCTTCGCAACGTTTGCTAACTTAACAAATACCATAATTGGCTCAAATAACACAAAATTAAACAAATGTTTAAAAATAGAGATAGGACAGAAAATGAATCTAACAACGTAAAAGAATGTAACTGCCGGGATCCTACTAAATGCCCAATAAGGGGAACTGTTTAACTTCCAACGTAGTATACAAATGTGAAGTTATAACAAATAATGAAACAAAAGTATATCTGGGGAGCACCAGTACTCGGTTTAAAGACAGATATCGTAATCACCTAGCATCGTTTAAAAATGAAACCGAGAAAGAAAATAACACCACAAATAACGAAAGCAACAACAACGTGGATAAAAATTAAAACAAAAATAGAAAGGATCATAACAATAGTGACAATTACAATTACTATAACGAAAATCGAAACATAACCAATAGTAATAGCGAAAACAACCGGAAAAAAACAAAGAAAAACTCAACCACTTTAGCAGTATGAATTAAGGAATTAAAGAAAAATAAAACTGAATATAAATTAAGATGGCCAATAATTGATAAAGGGGAAAATATAAACCTAGCAAATCGAAAAGATGCAACTTATGTATATTAGAATCATACCATATACTAATATAAAAAAATTATTAAACAAACGACTAGATGTAATCCACGGATGTTTGCACAGAAACAGATATTTAATTTCACACACGAGAGCAGATTAGGGAAAAAAGAATAGTAAAAACGAAACGTATAATATAAGGAAAGATAAAAGATGCGAGGGAGGTAATCCTAGATATAAAAATGATACCATGAGAGTAACCCTCCTTTAAACAGAAGGATCGGGTAATAATACGAATTCCAACACCAAGCAAAAAACGAATATTAAAAAACACGCATAAATGTAGAAATAAAATTATATAAAATTATATGATAATTGAAAAAAACAAATAGAAAAAAGGGAGAAATTAAAACAAAAATAAATAATTAATAAATAAAAAAAATGAATAAAAATAAAACGAAACTACGGGTTAAAACGGAAGACTATCTTCTCATAACACCAAAAGATGGAGGAAGTGAGGAGCCATGGCTTTGGAAATCGTTTTACCCAAATACGATGTTCAGCATGTTAAAAATATACCTTTTGTTGTAAAAATCTAATGGATAAACATCCGAAGAAGTTGGTGGAGACGGGATATTTTTATGGACACATAAATTGTAAAATTGACTACCCACTAATGAAACAGCTGTAATGGAAAGAATCCAGGAAATAAACGAAGGTTATAAAAAGAAAACGCGAGTCTTTGAATTTTCAACAAAATGTTACGATATATATATATATATATATATATATATATATATATATATATATATATATATATTGGAAATTTAACTAACTTGGATTCTGCATATTTGGATTTTACCGTCATTGGATATTTTACCTTTCACCAGACTATCCATTCACGTGAAATCACTTTTTTATTCACCCTATTCCTTCTGCTTCATTTTTTTGTTATCAAGTAAGATCTATGACTTTCTTGTAGTTTGGTTAAATACTTTTGCAAGCAGAATCCGATCCCGCATTTTGCTAAATGCTACCCTCTGATGAGAAGGAAAGTATTTTTTCGAAACTCTGCGGATTAAGGACTATCCACTTATTTATTAACTACTTATTCTTATATATATATATATATATATATATATATATATATATATATATATATATATAAGAATAAGTAGTTAATAAACATGTTAAAATATATATATATAAGAATAAGTAGTTAATAAACATGTTAAAAACACTTAGAAAAAGAGTTCAAAACATATTTTATGTTAAAAAGGAAACACTAAGTCATAGATCTTACTTGATAACATATACACTTGTGCCCGATATTATTCATACCCCCCCCCTTTGAAAATTGAGTTTATTAGGTGTAACTTTGTAAGAATTTATTGTTTACGTCCATATTGATACATATTCTTAATAAACCTCTTCTGATCATTTTCGTCATTTTAGAATCTCGGGATACTTGTAATAAAAGAAATATACAGATATTTATAAAATCTGCAATGTTCAAAAATAATCATACCCCCTTATTTTTTCAGTATTAATCGAGTTTCTGACTGTTTGTTTCCTGTTTGATTCTTATTTTGAATGCTTTTATACAACCTTTGATTAATTTGATTTCGTTTTTTGCATTTTTCAGAAATTAAAATGATATCAACTGAAAACCAATAAAAGAATAAAAATTATTAGAATGGGGAAGAAAAAAGAGCTTAGTAATGATCTTAGGACTAAAATTTTGAATTCACATAAGGATGGTTTAGGTTACAAGTCAATTTCCAAGAAATTTGAGGTCCCTACAGCAACAGTACAGAGCATCATCAAAAAATTCCAGAGCCACCACACAACAAACAACTTGATTGGTAGAGGAAGGAAAAGGAAACTGTCTGCTAGAGCCACCAGGAATATTGTAAGAAGTGTTAATGCAAATCCAACCACCACTACTATAGACATTTTAGAAAATCTGGAGTCTTCTGGCATAAAAATATCAAGGCAAACATTGCAAAGGATTCTGCGTGAAAATGGTCTGAAAGGAAGAAGACCACGAAGGACTCCATTGCACACCGAAAAACACCTTGCAGCACGTCTAAAGTTTGCTAGGACCTATGTGAATTCTCCAGAGTCCGTTTTCTCAAGTATTTTGTGGACTGACGAAACAAAAATTGAATTGTTTGGCCATATGGATGCTTCTTACGTTTGGAGGAAGAAAGGAGAAGCTTACAACCCAAAGAACACCATACCCACAGTGAAACATGGTGGTGGTAGCCTAATGTTTTGGGGCTCCTTTTCGGCTAGTGGTCCAGGTAGTTTGATCAAGATAGATGGAACCATGTAGAAGGAGCAATATTTGGAGATACTCCAGAAAACCTTAGACAGGATGCGGCGAAGCTCCATTTAGGACCAAACTGGGTCCTTCAACAGGATAATGATCCAAAACATACTGCCAAAATAGTCAAGAAATGGTTTGGGGATAATCAAATTAATGTTTTGGAATGGCCTAGCCAGAGTCCCGACCTGAACCCTATCGAAAACCTCTGGCACATATTGAAAACTGAGGTTAAAAAGCAGAAACCTAGAAATTTGAGGGATTTGGAGTACTACTGCATTGAAGAATGGTCAGAAATCAGTGTTGATGCTTGTAAAAACCTTGTTGATAAATATCCAAAACGGTTACAGGCAGTTATTAAGAATAAAGGGCATGCTATTGACTATTAGTAAGAGAGGTATGAATAATTTTGAACTAGTGCCATTATTGTTTTTCTTTGTATAATGTTTCAAACTTGCATAATTTATTTATTTGTTGAGTTTAAATTAAATGCTTATGCTTGATTTATTGTTTGAAACCCCTTTAATATTGTCTACCTTCTGGTTTGAGCAATATTCTTATAGAAATCTCAAAGATCCGAGGGGTATGAATAATATCGGGCACAAGTGTATATATATATATATATATATATATATATATATATATATATATATATATATATATATATATATATATATATATATATATATAAAATGCGAAGCTCGTTGTTTGTTTACGTACAGGCAATTTGAGCACTATAAAAGTGGTAGCGGATGTCTATTTAAATAGACATTCGGACGAGTTATTTACGGGCGTCGATTCCATGGTCGAGTGGGAGAACTGCCGACTGTCAACACGCCGGTTCTAGGTTCAATCCTTGACTTGGGAGAGATGCTAGTCTGGCGGCACTGATGAGTTGTGATACAACGAAACAAGACTGTATGTCGATGACTACAAATATATTTTAAGCCCCCCCCCCTCTTTGGGTAGACCACTGTCGTAAATAATCTCACCCGCTACTTAATTGGCTGAAAATGCGAAGCTCGTTATTAGTTTGTTTACGAACAGGCGATTTCAGCATTATAAAAGTGGTGACGGTTGTCTATTTAAATAGACATTCGGACGAGTTATTTATGGGCGTCAATTCCATGGTCGAGTGTCAACACGACGGTTCTAGGTTCAATCCTTGGCTTGGGAGAGATGTTAGTCTAGCGGCACTGATGAGTTGTGATACAACGAAACAGGACCGTCTGTCGATGACTATATATATATATATATATATATATATATATATGTATATATATATGTATGTATTTATGTATGTATATGAATTTTCAGAATGAGATAGAAGATATAATTATTTCCAGTCTCACAACGAAAGTCAGCAAATCGGAAGTGCAAATCTCGCGTTCAAACCTAATCGCTTGCATGCAGGGCAAGTACTCTGCCACTTGACCAACCAATCAAACACAGGAAAGTCTGTTAATTAACACAGATCAGGCAATACGCGGCGAAATTCGACAATGGAGTGTACCTACTTCGTTTAAAACAAGAAGTGTGGTCATCCAACCACTGAGAACCCAATCTGACAAATCACAACTAAGTCCAATAAGCTAACCTAGCGAACTAATTAACATCATAATTTTCAGGATGCGAGAGATGACATAATTATTTTTATAGTGAAAAATATAATCCTACTGTTGCATAGAAGATCATATTAGAGAGAGAGAGAGAGAGAGAGAGAGAGAGAGAGAGAGAGAGGGGGGGAGACGGATGGTGATATTCATATTGATGAGGGGAAGATACATTTATACAGATATTACAGAGGGGGAGAGAAGAGAGAAGACGTTGATACCTTTTACAGTTCTGTGGATGTTCTTTCTTTTAACATATATTAGAGTGGAGAGAGATTGATCAGTTCTTTAACACCGGAGGGGACAACTCATTACTCAGATGGAAAGGGGGACACATTTCTTAGATGAGTTATACACAAAGTTCATTATAAAGATGAATGGTAACAATGTTCATATGAATGATTTCACATTACCTTCAATTTGGTAGAAAGACGACACGAAGGCGGCAGTTACAAAAATATGAGATGTTCTTTTATTCCATTTGATCACATCCAAGAATTCAAAGTTGTTTTTACATGTTTAAAACTTTCCCCTTCGCTTCTAAAGGGGGACCCTCCTCTGATTCGATCCGGACTCGATTGGACTCCGTCTCTCTGTGTCTCTCTCATCTTCGACTCTAGCTCCTATATTGAGAATTCATTTCTGCCATGACGTCATACGTGTGTTCAAAAACGTGATCGACCCACGTGGCCTTAACATGCGTGGTTCGCACATGTTCCCAAACCATTTCTGCAGACAAAGAATTCTTACTACCTATTTTTCGACCAAACCTATTTTTCAATATGTTTTTAATTTGCTATTGTTTGTTATTTTCTAGATAACCTTATTTTAATTCAGTTTTCGTAAAAAGAATTGAAAAATCAAAATTACTTATACAACAACATATCTAAACAATTTTATGTGAACTGAACAATGCTAAATTCCATTTCTGAATCTATTTCTGAACCTTGCTTACAAGGTTCGATTCTCGGTCTATCCTAATCTTAGTTTTACTTATCTAATGTTTTCTTTTAAAACATCAGCTTGAGTTCAGTGGTTGATGACCACACCACTTGTTTAAGGCGAAGTAGGGGCTTTGTATGTGTAAGTTTCCTGTGGATTCCTAAACGACTGGTTCTATTTTTTTTTTGTAATTCCAAAGAAATCCTGGGACACAAAATGTTTTCCGTTTTAATGATAGCACTTCCGTCTTCATAGCTTTTCACCTTTTCGAGTTAAAAATAGGAGGTTTCACTTTTGAAACGAGCTTCATAGTGAGAGGAAGAGTTGATTGTAATTCGTAAAATGGGAACGATGACACACAAGCATTACGAATGTCGGAATCTCAGTATCGTTTTTATGTTTAACAGGGTGAGCTTTTTGTCACCAACGCACAGTATTTGCAAGTACAGGGTGTCCTAATAAAATGTATACTGATTATTAGTTTAAAATAGACTAAGTTATATATAGGGTGTCCCAATAAAATGTATTCACTCTTTAAATAATCATGAAATCAACATTCATTATGATAAAGAAAAGTTTTATGCATCAAAATACAACGAACAAATATAAAACCAGTCAATTATCGAAAGTGTTTAATTTAGAGGCCATTGTGGTCCATAAACAGCTAACAACGCTCGCTGATTGAATCTAACATTTTGGAACCCCTGTCTTGCAAGCTGCATGCCGCACAGATTTTTAGCTGATTGGTGAAACCTCTCAATGACTCCTCTTGCTTTTGTGAGACTGGTTGATGATCGTGATCTTTCAGAGTGATTCTTATGGGCACCTTTTAACTGTTCATTTAACTGTTTCTTCTTACTTAAACTCATCTCACAAACAAATAATTGTGAGTTTTGTTGGTGCATCTTAAACGTCTTTGCACTTCACTTAAGTTCTTGTTCTTCCAATAGCAATTTAGAATGACATTTTAGACCAGGATATGTTGCTGAGCATTAATCTTTCCATATGAGATTAAAAAAATATTGGTATACACACACACACACACACACACACACACATATATATATTGAATCATAAAACATCGTTAAACTCACTACTCGTTCAAGCAGCCGCCAATAGCGTAATGGTTAGGAGCCTTGACTGTCGTACAAACGGTCGGGTTTCAATCCTGGCTTGAGGTAGTTGCCTGTCTAGCCGCACTGATGAGCTGTGAAACAGCGAAACAGTACTGTATGTGGATGACTATAATGCTCCTCACCTTGAGTTGAGCATATTGAGAAGTGAAAACACGAATTACCATTAGCATATAAGCGACGCTCTTTGTGTAAACAAATCGAGCGGAGGTATTTCGGACGATATCATAAAACATCGTTAAACTCACTACTCGTTCAAGCAGCCGCCAATAGCGTAATGGTTAGGAGCCTTGACTGTCGTACAAACGGTCGGGTTTCAATCCTGGCTTGAGGTAGTTGCCTGTCTAGCCGCACTGATGAGCTGTGAAACAGCGAAACAGTACTGTATGTGGATGACTATATATATATATATATATATATATATATATATATATATATATAAATAAAGCTCAACGTCCGTGTGTGTCTGTCTATCTGTAAATGGCAGAAGAGGGATCAAGAAGCAAAAATTGGTATAATAATGCTCCCCCCTATCAACACGGGGGGGGGAGCATTATCATACACATGGGTGAAATCCCACTATGGGAGGGAAAGTGCTTGACGGGTGACACCGCACAGCCCGACTAACGGGATGGAGCCTTAGGGGCCGTCACTTATAACTGGAAACCCTGTGCATTGTCATACCGTTTGGGGTGGAGGAGGTTTGCCGGTTTACACCGCTAACAGGAATGGGGCTCCAGGGGTATCACTTATAAATGGAAACCCTATTCACGCTCAAATCGGTTTATATAGCGCTACTAAATTACCATGATAGCCCCCACAATTTTTACGGATTACATCGCTCACTCACACAAACGCCACTTCCGGTTTGGCGATGGACTCAACGGCAAAGACGTCACAATTGTTTTTTCACGATTTTTTTCACGTCTTCTTTCCTCCTTCGCGATACAAGTTCGAGCCTGCCTGATTACTTACTCCCCACATTTATGTTTTGCTCAACACACACCTCCAAACGCCCTGGCAACGCCGGATACCCAGGCTAGTCTATAATATAAATCTCACCTGTCTGTTTAAATGTATGTATTTATGTATGTATGTATGTATGTCTGCCTAAAACTTTCGACAAAGGCGACAGATTTTCACGAGATCGGTATAGTTTTGAAGCTCGACCCTTCAGACGGCAAATATCGAAAAATTGGTCAAAAACATTAATTTCTTCACCCTCAACTGGACACTTTTCTACACGTTCACAGGAAACATGAGTTGGAACAATTACATTGAAAGCATTGCCAGGGCCGCTGCAAGAAAGGTGAGCTCTCTCTCTACCGTGCTAGACAACTACTAACACCCGAAAGTATCCTGTACCTCTATAAGGCCACCATTCGCCCATGTATGGAGTATTGCTGTCATATTTGGGCTGGTGTATCTGCTACTAGTCTCTCACTCCTTGACAGGGTTCAAAAGAGAGTCGCAAACCTGATAGGCACTGAACTGGCATCTAAGCTTCAGCCTCTGTCCCATCGACAAAATCTTGCATCCCTCTGCCTGTTCTACAAGTATTTTAGGTGAATGCTCTGATGAACTGCAATCACTTGTGTCCCCACGACGTGAGCACCTTCGACAAACCCGACAGGCTGCTAAATCCTACCCCCATACTGTAGAGATCCCTAGATGTAAAAGATCTTTCTACTCCAATCGTTTCGTCCCCAGAACCGCCAAACTTTGGAATTCCATTCCAGGTCCCTGCTTCCCCAACAGTACTGACGTGCAGAAGTTCAAGTGTAACGTGAACTGACATCTTGCTGCTCTAATCCCTACATAGTGCCCCAGTAGTTGTTGCCCCTGATAGTAGCCCCCTACAGCAAAATGGCAATTTGCCTTGTTTGGGGTGAAAATGTGATAATAAAAAAAAATAGCTAAAAATACCACTTCAAAGTAAAAAAGAAAAAAGAGCCCAAAAGTACTTTCTACTTTGAAACATTGTTGTAATTTTAGGACCAAAAAGATGAATAAAGGAAACGAAAGTCAAAAGACTACAGAAAGGTTCACTTTCTACTTTCCTATTCAATGAGTGAAGATGCAGAATAGTTAACAACCTCCCTCCTCTTGTTAAGAATGGTTTTCTAAATAATAACGATATTTAAAAAGCCATCATAACAAGTAAGTACAAGAAGAAGAGAAAGCGAGTGGAGGAAATAGTAAAGTCCTTTATTCCTCACATTCCATAACCGACGTTTCTGACAAAGGGGGAAATTGCTGTTTTCTGAACGGTTGGTTGTTATCGTACGTTCACCAATTAAATTTTTTTTTTGATTTGAGTTGTAAACTATGTTTAATTTCAGAACAGTTTCCGATGGTTAGTTGTTCTATACAAGTCTTGGAGGTGACTTGTTCTCAGCAGACAGTTCTTGAGTTGGAAGCCACAAAGCAAAAGATTCTTCCCGTGCTGACACAAAGACAACACATGCAAGGTTTCTAAAGAAAAGGTTTAATCTTTATGGAGCAATTCTGGTTTCTGATTGGTTGGTAGCAGAACGTGAATTAATTTGATTCGTCAGTTCTTAGCAGCATCATTTATATATAGAATTACCCGACTGTGAGGGACCATACCCACATTATTAATAAAAAATATTGCAACAGAAAACAGCAATTCTTTCCCCTTTGTCAGAAACATCGGCCATGGAATGTGAAGAATAAAGGACAAAATAAGAGAAACAGGGGTTACTCTTTATCAACTCCTCCTTCCACTCTCTTTCTCTCCTTTCTCTACTTACTTTCTGTACTCCCCCTTTATCATCTTTCTCTACTCCCCCCTTTACGTTCGTTTTTAACTCATTCCTTTACTATTTTCCTCCTACCCCCTATTAAATCTCCTTTTCCTCCATCTACTCTCTTTTCTCTCCCCCTTCCTCTACTCTTATACTTCCCCTCTGTCCTCCACTCTTATTCTTCACTTTCTTATCTCTTTCTCTCTCCTCTTCCTTCTACTCTCTTTCTCTGCGCCTCTCTTTATTTTTTCTCTCACCCCTTTTCACTCCCTTTCTCTACCCCTCCTTAAACTCTCTTTCTCTCTTTTTTCCTCAACTCCATTTTTCTACTTCCCCTCTACTTTCTTTCTCAACTTCACCCACTACTGTTTTCCTTCTCCTCTTTATTGGCCCACTTATAAAAAGAGGGGGGACCTGTAAATTCAACCTCCCGCATTTGTCTGTTCGTCTGTCCACACTTTTCACAATAATTACGCTTAGGAATTTTTTGGAAATTTTGCACAAACATTAAACATGATATGAGTAAAAAAGTAACAGAACGGATTTTCCGGCAACACTCCGGTTGCCCCCCCCCAAAAAAAGTGGCTTTCGGGTTAAAATGGCTAAAATTGACGCTTGTGTGCTTATTAAAAAAATTGATTTCTTGGAAAAGTTGTTACTAACTGATTTGTATATAATTTTGTTTTGTCTATACTTCGCGATAACTCTTGGGGGCTCTTTTAGGGCTAATAAAAAATCGATTTTGGGGGACTATTTTACCATATTTGTTCAAAATGTTTGTGTCTGCCTATTTAGCTGTTATTCATAGTGCTGAACTCAAATTTAAATATGTTAAGGCCTTAGGGACTTTGGGAGTAAAATTGGGGGGGAACATGGACTTAGTCATTTAATTTTTTGCATAGTACAAAACTCAAATTTACATATGTTAAGGCCTAGAACTGCACCGTTTGTTCATTTTCACCAGGATTTGACGTCCCCTGGGACTTTTGGAGCTAATTGCGGAGGGGGGAGGGAGGGACAAATGCTGAACTTAGTCATTTGTTTATGCCTCGTTGACTGTGCACTGACGGGGGACCATGCATGCTTCACTTGTTCGCTTTCTCTTTTCCTCCTTCTAGTCTCATTTATCTCCTTCTTCCTCTACTTTCCCTCTCCCCTCTGCCCTCTACTCTCTTTTGCACTCCTCTCTATCTTTTCTCTCCTCTTTCCATTAATCTCTTTGTCTACCTCTCCTCTACCCACTTTCTCTACTATATCCTCATATGGTTTCTCCCCCATTATTCCCTTTCCTCTTTCCTCCATCTACTCTCTTTTCTCTCCTCCTTCTACTACTCTTACTGATTCTCATTAATTCTCTGCTCTCTTTCTCCCCCCCCTCTTCTATTCTCTTTTTCTACCCCTCTCTCCATCTTTTCACTCCTCTTCCTTCTACTCTCTCTTTCCCCTCCGTCCTCTACTCTCTTTTTATAACCCTCTCCCTCATCTCTTTCTCGCCTTTTTCATCTACTCTCTTCCGCTAGTCCTCCCACTACTTTCGTTTCTGTCATCCCCTTTCATTTTCTTTTTCTCCTCTTACTTCTACTTGCTTCCTTCCACTCTATACCCCGCATTTTATTTCATCTCCCTTCTTTTTCCCCTGCTGCTCAAACTCCTATTTTTTTCTCGCTAAGCTTCCGATTCGGTCAAACAAAAACATTTTTTCCCCGAAATACTTTACTTATTTCGTATCTCTCCTTTCCTTCCCCCAGTCTACCGTTTACCCGTTTGCCTTGAGCCTCGGCCGACCATTTCGAATGGAGGTTTGCGCTTATTTCTTTCAAGAGAAACTCCGCCAAAGCATCCGACTCCTGAACATGTTATGGATTCGTACAGACTGCCAGCCTCTCTTTCCACCTTGCGGACTTAAAGGCACGTCAAATAAAGGATCGTCAAAAACGGCGACTTCCTCGCTTGTCACCGTTTGTAAAACACGAACGAAGCTCTCACGTGAACGCGAAGTCAAAGATGACGCGTGTGGAATGCGTTTTACAAGAACGTTTTGCTTTTTGTTGTCTTTTTTGTTGTTTGGTGTTAGTTTTGTTGCTTTTTGTTGTTGTTTGATGTTGGATATGTTGTTGTTTTTGTTGTTTGGCGTTGGTTATGTTGTTGTTTTTGTTGTGTTTGTTTTGGATATTATTGTTGGTGTCTTTGTTGTTTTCTATTTTTGGTTTGTTTAAAAATGCAGAATATTCTTTCAACAAATATATACCATATTGCAGCAATAAACGTCTCATTGGGTTTCATTTTATATCAGAATCATTCCATTTGGAATAATAATTAACTAGATGTCCTATGGCGGTTAATATTTAGTTTCCGTGCATAACAATTTTGCACGTTTTATGTCCCCTTACGATGATTATAATCAATATCGTTCGAACTAATTTTATTGAAACTTAGCAGGGAGACACGGCGTTGGCCGGAACTGAATAAGGATCAACAAATGTTTCACCCTCCCATATTTTATTGTCCTAAAAATCGATGAATTTCCAATCCAATAAGTTGCTCTAGTCAGGGGGCCACAGCATTGCAGCGGGAAGAAACCTCACATGCCTCTTCACAGGGATTAGTCCACAAGAAATTGTCGTCAACATTGCACTGTAGAGAACCTGCCACTGATTTTATATAATAATTTTTATATAATGGCTATATTGATCAAAGACATTCCGATGTAAAAGCTATCTAAGAACACTGGCGGATATATAAATTTATTTCTGAGAAATTCCAATAGAAAACTCTCTCTCTCTCTCTCACACACACACGCACACACACACACACATACACGCGCGCGCACGCAATGGTCTTTTAAATAATAGTAGTGATATATTTTATTCGGATCAACATTCGAGTTCTTCGAATTTATATAAAAAATGATATTTTTGTTGCTATGATTTTAATTATTGTTGTTGCAATTTTTGTTGTTGCGATTTTTGTTGTTGCAATTTTTGTTGTTGCAATATTTGCTGCAATTTTTTTCTATTTTTATAATTATTTTGTTGGTTTGTTAGTTGTTTATTAGATTTTTCGTATGCTTCAAAAATGTAGATAAGTCATTAAAAATACATTTCATATTGGACCAATAAACGTTTATTTAAACTAGTCTGATTGGATCTCCCGCGATTTTATTTTAATTTACTTCCTTTCTAGAAGGCTAGACTTAAGGTCAAGTATAAGTTTAAACGAATGCATTTCTGTGGAACGAATTGGATTCTTACTTTGTACACTCAAGGTGTTAAGTCTGAGTCGTCAATCACTGAGCTACTGTTACCTCCCAATATACGAGTTAATAAACACACACACACACACACACACACACACACACACACACACACACACACACATATATATATATATTAAGTAATGTGATTTATAATTTAAAAGTTTTAAATTTTTTTAAATTTAACAATCAAAATTTAATTAAATTAAACAATCAAATTTGATTGTTAAATTTAAAAAATTTTAAAACTTTTAAATTATAAATCACATTACTTAATATTGAATTAGCTCTAGGACATTTAACTATCGAGCTTATTATATATCTAAATTACAACGAGCATTTCCTGTATTTTAATTAAACTAGTAATTTCACTATTACATTAAAATACACTTAGCTCTTTAGACTATTATTCTAATCTCCTTTAAATTATATATATATATATATATATATATATATTAGGTAAAAAGATAAATTACTGTAAATTATAAATCAGTTTCACAAGAAGAGACAAACAGAATCAACTTGAGTGTACGATCATTTCGTAAACGATATTCATTTTATTAAATTGACAGTAATTGTTGACAATGATTGACAAAGGTTTTGTCATGGAATATAATCTACTTATCAGTAAAAATATTGGGAGGAGAAGTTTAAGACACCAAAATAAAACTAGAATTTTTGTAGTAAGTAAAGCAGGTATTCCTTATTGATTTTCATTATAAAACTTGTTTTAAAGTTCAGTCAGTATATCTTTGGGCATGTTGCAGTATCTTGTCTCCTATTGAACTTATTATATATCTACAGTACCATGGGCACTGTTCCTTAAAAAGTATTAATACATATATTAATACATTCAAATAAACGTTGCTCTTTAGACTCCAGGTCTAATTCCCCCTCTCTCTCTCTTTCTCCCTCTCTCCCTTTCTCTTTCTCTCTCTCTCTCTCTCTCTATATATATATATATATATATATATATATTATATATATATGTATATATATATGTATATATATATGACTACTTTATTTAGTCACATTAAATTGATACACGAAAGTATAGATTTATGCGTAAACTTTAAGTATTTTCTTCAACAGTACTCAATACGTATGTAGAGCTAGGTAGTAAGTTATAAATATATATGTCGATTAAGCTAAACAAAATATTCCGCGTTTCATCCACGCTAGGATTGATCAGGATGATGAATCCTAGCGTGGATGAAAAGCGGAATATATATATATATATATATATATATATATATATATATATATATATATATATATATATCTAGTGTTTCCTTTTCAGATTACATATGTTTTTAACTCATTTCAAAGTGTTTTTTTAACATATTTTATTAACTGTTTGCTCATATTATAAGCTCTATTTCCTATTTGGTTTTATCGAGCTTTTATATCTGGCTGAGATAATTATATAAATATTAATTCTTTAATATTTATAATTTACTTTAATTTTACCATCTTGGATCATTTTGGTAAATTCAATTGTAATTTTCATTTTATATATATATATATATATATATATATATATATATATATATATATATATATATATATTGTATATAAGATTTATTTTAAGAAAATGATGTGTATCTATATAATTATAAAACTATATACCTTGTTAACAGATGTAGTTCACAAGCACAACTGCATAATTTTATCTCGCCTCGTTTCTTCCACACATCTGTGGCCTAGACGTTTTCAATAAATGTTTCGCAACAGAAACGTATCCCATTCGTCGCATTTTAAAAGTAAGCCATTAACGTTCCATTTAAAATTAGAATCGAATAGAAGTATTCCAGTTCCAGAATCATTAATATTTATTAATTTAATTTATAAGCATAACAATTGTGCACCATTTTTATGCACCCTTACGAAGATTATAATCAAGATCTTTCGAATTAATTTTATTGAAAATATATTTTATCCGGATCAACATTCGAGTCATTCGAATTTATATAAAGTGAAACAGAGTGTAAGATCTAAAACCCATCTTTGTTCTTTAAAGTAATTTATTCCTATCAATTCTAAAAGTGTAACAGAGAATTAATATACAAAGGTCGTTCCATAAGTAAAGCCTCATGTATTATTAACTCAAAAAGTTGAAGACATACGAAGACGGGAGTGATGCCATTAAAACGATCGAATTTTGTACATTAGCAATATCATTTTCGATACACCATGAATTCTCTTCATCGCTGTTTCTGACACACGCGTTGCTTTGTAAGAGATTAAACTTTCAGATCATGAATGCATCAGTTCAATCATCATAACAATGCAGTTTGCTATCCCATCTGATCCATTCGGGCGGGATAAGAAAATAGGAGGCATAACATTTCGAACGATTCTCGTATTAAGTTATTTGATCGATTAAGTTTTAAAGACCTCCTGACAACATAATCCATGCAGAAGGGACGCCTACAGGTCGATACCGGTTTGCTTTCTACGCACGTGGAATCTGTGAACAGAGAGTTGTTTTGTATTTTTGATTGTTCGGACAATTATTCTCATACTAGCATGGATGCCCGGCGTTTTTCGGGTGTTTCGAGGTGTGTGTTGAGCAAAAAAAAAAAAAACAAGTGGTACTAGGAAGACAAGCTCGAACCCGTACCGCGAAGGAGGAAAAGAACGGGGGAAAAACGTGACGTCTTTACTGTTACAATCACTGCCAAACCGGAAGTGACGTAGGTTTAAATTAAGGCTAGACAATCGAAAAGAGGGGATGACTTTCGAAAATATCGGTGAAAAAAGAGCCCCCCGCCTCTGTGGAAAAGTGCCTAGTTTAGGGTGAAGAAATCAATGTTTTTAGCCAATTTTTCAGTATTTATCGCCTGAAGGGTCAAGCTTCAAAACGATACTGATCTTGTGAAAATCCGTCGCCTCTGTCGAAAGTTTTAGGCAGACATGCAAACATACATACATACATACATTTATATATTTGTAGCTCAAATTTTCGACCCAAGCCGATTAAAAAGCTTGCCCAATCTCTGAATACTCTTTATGTAAAATTTCAAATGTTTTACCAGAAATTTCTGAGTAATTTGGTAGAGACCACAGAGGTAAATTTTTTTTAACTTTGATCCCTATTATGACCCTTTAACATTTATTGTTTTGGGCTCAAATGAAGTTATTAAGTTAGATTCATGTCCAAGGAATCTATATCTAAAATTTCAAGTGTTTATACCCAAAATTGTTGGAGGGGTTTAGTAGAGTTCTCAAAGGTCAAATGGTTGAACTTTGACCACTTAAGAACCAAATTTCCGGCCGAAAACGGATTACAAAGATTTTCCCACATCTCAATAGCCTGTATATCAAATTTCGAGTTATTGTGTAGGGAAATGTACATAGACAGACACACACAGACAGACACTTTCACTTTTATAGATATACTAGCATTGGTGCCCGGCGTTGCCCGGGTGTTATAGGGTGTATGCTTAGCAAAAAAAAAAAAAAAACAGTCGATTTTTTTAACTTTGACCCCTATTATGATTCCTTAAAATTTATTGTGTTGGGATCAAATCCAGTTATTAAGTTAGATCCATATCCAAGGAACCTATATCTAAAATTTCAAGTGTGTAGACCCCAAATTGTCGGAGGAGTTTAGTAGAGTTCTCAAAGGTCAAGTCGTTGAACTTTGACTCCTTAATCGCCAAATTTCTGGCCAACAAACAATCACATCGATTTCGCCAAAGCTCAGTACCCTGGTATATCAAATTTCGAGTTTGTAGACTCAAAGTTGACAGAGTTATTGCATAGGGAAATGTACACAGACACACACACACGGACACTTTCACATTTATAGATATATAGATATAGATTGAGTGTTGTTGGCACAATGTTTTAATCTTTCTTTTATCTTAAAAAATAGATGAAATGGGATGAAAAACGAAACAACTGACTGCAATTCTGAATTTTTGAGATGAAGTATGAATGTTTTTATTGTTCGGAAAATAATTCTCATTTTGGGTGTTATTGGCACAACCTTTCGGACGATGAAACCTACGACCTCCATAGGGTGTAAAGTCCATTT
>NC_136499.1:122647125-122674625 GCF_053919585.1 Euprymna scolopes | reverse complement strand
ACTGCTAGACTTTGGAATTCCATTCCAGGGCACTGCTTCCCCAACTGTACTGACATGCATAAGTTTAAGTGCAACGTGAACCAACATCTCGCTGCCCTAATCCCTACATAGTACCCCAGTAGATGTTTCCCCTGATAGTAGCTCCCTACACCAAAATGGCAATGTGCCTTGTTTGGGGTGAAAATGTAATAAAAAAAATAAAAAAAGTCTCTTTTGGCAAATTTTTATCATGCCAATAGTGTTGAAATCCATCTGGACCATCTAGATTAAACTTTTTTCTCGTCGGAGAAAATTACATTTTCCCACTTCTCTTCATCCCAGGTCTGATATTTGGCGGCATATTTAAGTCGGTTAGTTTTGTGCTGTTCGAGAAGACGTGGTTTTTGCAGTCGCTTTAAACGATTGAAACCCTTCATTTTCAGATGCCTTCTGATAGTTTTAGGACTACATTCTGCTGCTGTTTTGCCTTTCAATCGACTTGAGCTCATACTGGAGTTTTTTTTTTTTAAACTTCTTCTGATACGGCGATTCAGTGATGGGGTTATTATTATTTTTTTTTTGGCCGACCTGGACTCTTTTTGTGCCCATATTGATCTGGATTTTTTAAAAAATTTGTGATGACCGTTTTGCTACGATTCACTTCGTTTGCAATGGATCTATGGGAGAGTTCACCCCTATTAAGCTCAAAGATCCTTCCTCTCTCAAACTCTGATAATGGTTTCCCTTTTGCCATTTATAATTTAGTAAGATGTTTTTTATCCACTAACAAGTTGCTTTTAGTAACATAGAAAGCTTTTTACATTCATTTTTTCAAAACTAGCCGATTTGATTAAAGTGGTCTTATCATTTTGACCAGGTGAAAATGTTTGTTTTTAAAAAAATAATTATTAGATCAGGGTGAAGGTTTCGAATAAAGCAGATTTCATTTTTTCCATCACATTTTCCCTTTTGGCAATGGTTTCAACCATTTGTTTGATAAAAAATTCGATAATATGCGTAAACGCTTACTTTCTTAAGTGGTCTTATGATTTTGACCAGGACTATATATATATATATATATATATGTGTGTGTGTGTGTGTGTGTGTGTGTGTGTGTTACAGAAGGTCAGACAAACATCGCTACTATCAGTTCCAAATCCGTTATAAGGGGACTAGTTAGTAGTCGAAAAAAAAACATCTATTTATATCTGTTATGACCGAAAATGTTGACCGCACGTTGTTTTTTATTAGGATCGCAAATTATTTATTTATTTAATTATTTATTATTATTATTATTATTATTGTTATTATTGTTATTGTTATTATTATTATTGTTATTATTATTATTCTTATTCTTCTTCTTCTTCTTCTTCTTATTATTATTATTACTACTATTATTATTATTATTATTATTATTATTATTAACAACTTTTATTTTATTAACTTATATTTTTACAAGTTAGAAAAGCATTTCATCCAAGGCATGAAAATTGTTAAATAAAATGTTTTTACTATAGGCTTTAAAAATAAAGGTACAAGATTCAATTTGAAATTTATTTATCTTCAAAATGTACTTTTATAAATTTGACAAAGTAAGGTATAAAAATTTAATACCTTACTTTGTAAAATTTATAAAAGTGCACTTTGAAGATAAATAAATTTCAAATTGAATCTAGTACCTTTATTTTTAAAGTCTATAGCAAAAACATTTTATTTAACAATTTTCATGCCTTGGATGAAATGCTTTTCTAACTTGTATCGTATCTTTTTAAGATTATATTTTATTTAATTTATAAATTTGTATGTAAAAACTGATGAATGTGCTTTTGTATGTATTTATAAAAACTGAGCTTCTCTATTTCAGATTGTATTTCTCCTCACACCACAACTCATTTTTGCAACCCCCTTTTTGTATTATTACAGGTCTGAATATTCTCTCTGTTTCAGTTCGCAATTCTCCTCACACCACACCTCTTTTTTTTTGCAACTCCCTCTTTATCATACATGTCTGAATAATGAGAAAATCTGAATTCCTTTGACATAAATTTTAAATAACCTTTGTAGATTATTTTTTTAAAAAACTTCTTTCAGAATAGAAAATCTTTACAATATGATAAGGAACATATATCATATAGGTTTTATTAAAAATATTCAGTAGATAACGGGAAAAATAGTGATGAAAATTTCAAAAGGACTACATAACTGGTTACGTTTAATAGTAGTCCTCGCTAGCGAAAGACTTTGTTATTGTTATTCTATTATTATTATTTTTATTTAAAACATTTTGTGTCCTGCTATTTTGCGCGAGGGCTAATTTTATTTTTAGGAACTTCCTGTTATTCAGTTCAGATAAAAACTGGGTTTCACGATATGTTTGGTTTTAATGTAACAATTTCCTTGTGTATTTGACATTTCGTCAAGGCAGATTGTTCTTGCATTTTAAAATTTTCCAAAAATAGGAGGCTCTACTTTTGGTATAGCATTTGTATGAAATGGCGTTTTTTATATAAAATAAGTGAGATGCTGATGGTCAATCCTCGATTGAAGTAAAAAAAACATTGCAACATTCTCTTGCATGTCAGAAATGTCCAAGAGGTTTTAATATCATTAGACATTTTAGCAAGGAGCGAATAAAGAGTTACAGTGCACTTTTTACAATATATTAGTGGCTTACACTTGTAAGACATGTGTTGACATAGGCTTTGTTTATTCTGCTTGGCAATTACGACCTGCACACAGCCCCAGCTTAACACACACACACACACACACACACACACACACACACACACACACACACACACACATAAACACACACACACACACACACATACACACACACACACATAAACACACATATACAGGGTGGGCCAAACTAAGGGTCCTATTTTTAAAAATTCATAAAGAGCAGGACACAAAATGTTTTAAATTATAATAATAGAATAACAATAACAAAGACTTTCGCTGGCGAAGACTACTATTGACCGTAACCAGTTATACATTCATTTTAAAATTTTCATCTTTATTTTTACTCGTTATGTACTGAATATTTGTTAATGAAACCTATATGAAATATGTTCCTTATTAAATTTTAAAGATTTTCTATTCTGAAAGAAGTTTAAAAAATTTAATCTGAAAAAGTTATTTAAACATTTTTGTTAAAAAAATTCAGGTTTTCTCATTATTCAGGCCTATCTTACAAAGAGGGGGTTGCAAAAATGAGTTGTAGTGTGAGTTGAAGTGTGAGGAGAAATACAAACTGAAACAGAGAGAATATTCAGACCTGTAATAGTCTGTATTCCGAAACTCCTTTGGACGATTCATACAAAGGAAGTCTTGAAATAAAGACGAAACTCGGTTTGTTCCTTTTTATCTCTCTCTCTCTCTCTCTCTCTCCATATATATATATATATATATATATATATATATATATATATATAGATATAGATATAGATATATATATATATATTCAACTTGTCTTTACAAAATATGAAAAAAAGCAACCTCAATTTCGTTTCTTATCGTTGAGCACTTTCAGTTGAATTAACTCGGCCAATTTAGCTCTTATGCATAGATCATCGTATAACGATTAGATCACTGTCTGACTGACGTAAATGAACATTTAAAATTAAAATGTTTAAATTTAACGTTATTTACCGCGGTTAATGGTAGCCGAATTGGTACGGTTTTCGTTAATCGAGCCGAGATATCTCGTGTTGCGGGGTTCGAATCGTTCGACTGGTGTTAATCGTGACACCCTGCACTGAAGATTTCAGAAAGGATGAAACACTAGTGTCTGTAGGTATTTAATTATTATAGTAAAAAAATAATTATATATATATATATATATAATATATATATATATATATATATATATATATATATATATATATATATATATATATATATATATATAATAGGTTTCCATAGTCCCAAATGAGTTCTCCTTAGTTGGTATTTTATTACATTTCAAAATGTATTACAATATTGCTTTGTTAGCAACTAACAAGTCATCAAAATTATGGGTTTGTTACATTTATAATAGCTAACTCATGATTTTTGGTACCACCTTCGTATAAATTTTTTTTTTATTTAAAATAAATGAAATTTTGATGATCATTCCTTGATTGAAATCCTTCCCGCTCGGGCAGTATATACCGGAAATGCCCCAAACTGCTCAACAAACTTTAAATTAAAAACAAGAAGTGATCGCTTAAAATAATATATACATATATATATATATATATATATATATATATATATATATATATATATATATATATTTGAATCGTAGTGAAAACAATTCGATCGATGGCTACTTTACGTATCTCCAATTCGACAGGGTTGAGTGGTCATTCAGTTGGAACTAAAATGCATGTAAGTATGGCCGTCAGCCTGCATGCGACTTCTTTTTTCTAGGCACGTTTGTGATTTTTTTTGTAGATACTTTTTTCTTTTTTGATTATCTCCCTTTACTCCCCCCACTTCTCCGGTTCTTTGCTATGTAACCCGACCTTTTTACATATCCCGTGCCGCCACTCAAGTCGCCATCTGATTTTAGCTACGGGCAACGGTCCAACCCCGCACGAACCATTCAAAACTGTCACTTTGTGTCACCGTAATCAGTCTAAAAGAAACCGCAATGTACTACCTCCCTATATCTTGCTGCTAAAAAAGACCATGCTTGCCTCCACGATCGCCATTATGACGAGCACCTTCAACGCGATCCCAAATCGTTTCCTTGCATATGAATATCTTCGCCAAGATCACTATGCATAGCAGTAAAGAAAGACAACCATGTCAATAGTTTTTCGTTGATATTTTATGAAGTTTAAAATCATTTGCGTTTTTTTTCACTTCTTTTCCAATTTTTCTTCTCTCTTTTATTCTTCGTAAATTTCCCTTGTTTATTTTTTCGTTTATTTTTTTCATTTATTATTTATTTATTTATTTATATTTTGTTTATTTTTTCGTTTATTTTTTTTTTCGTTTATTTATTTTTTTCGATTATTTTTTTTCGTTTATTTTTTTTCGTTTATTTTTTTCATTTAATTCTTTTTCGTTTATTTTTTTCGTTTATTTTTTGTATATATTTTTTTTCATTTATTTTTTCGTTTATTTTTTTCATTTATTTTTTTCGTTTATTTTTTTTCATTTATTTTTTTCGTTTATTTTTTTCATTTGTTTTTGTGTTTATTTTGTTTTCGTTTATTTTTTTCGTTAATTTTTTCGTTCATTTTTTTCATTTATTTATTTTTTTCGATTATATTTTTCGTTTATTTTATTTTTTCATTTATTTTTTTCAATCATTTTTTCATTTATTTCTTTTTTCGATTATTTTTTTGGTTTATTTTTTCATTTATTTTTTTGGTTTATTTTTTTCATTTATTATTTTTTTCGTTTATTTTTTTTCGTTAATTTTTTTTCATTTATTTTTTATTCATTTATTTTTGTTTCGTTTATTTTTTTCGTTCATTATTTTCATTTATTTTTCCTTTATTCTTTTTTTTCGTTTATTTTTTTCGTTTATTTTTTTTTGTTATAACTAACTAATGAAATTCCAGGGAAAACCCAACTTTCACTTATCTATATTCTGCTCTCGATAATGACCATGCTGGACAATACCATACATTTTAAAAATTTTTGTTGGACTTACCTGCTATGCCACTATGCAAATTACAAAAGAAAAATGAATGCCCAATTATGTTACTCTGGAATTCTGATGCTTTACAAGCTTGTGTGGCGAATTGACACTCATTCCCAGAATAACCATTATTGCATCAGATTCTGCAATTCAATTTAAAAGGATTTACTTCTGAATTAATTGAATTTCTGACTAAATTTATTGTTTTTATTCCTAGGTTTAAAAACTCACTCTGCTTATGTCCACCACATTCTTTTCTTGTTATTGTTTCTAAGGTAACCAAAATATTTTACTAAACATTCCTTTCTTTCAAAATATTCTCTCTGTATATCTTTTTCTACACAACAATTACAAAACAATAATAATGTTCATTATCTAACATTTTCTTAATAATATTAGTCGATGTTCCAGTATAACATAACATTTCTACCATCCATTTTTAAAAAGATGTACGCATTTTTCAAAATGTCCGTATATTTTTTTACTGCCCCTATTCTTCCATAGATTTTTAACCCACCGCCGAGCTAAGAAATATCAGACCATATCCATAAAAATAATTTTCGGTCAGCCCTTTGCCAACTGAATATCCTAATTTTATTCATATGAGATGTCCATCCGATTCTCTGGCATATCTCTTTTAGGTGTGGAGTACGACCTCCTATGATCAATATCAGCTGTTTCATCCAGCTACCCCCCTTTCTGCCATGACAACAGAGGTTCCATTTGCCTGTAAACCAAACGCGACCACTCCTTGTCCGATGGTTTTCTGAATCTCTTTCTTCCTTGCATGTTTCTAACATTTTGAGCTCTGTCTTTTTTTTTCTTTTTTCTGATTTTACTGTAAAATATTTACATTACATTTAAAATATTTACATTTACTTTATATTACGTTTGAAGGATTGAAACAGAAAACCACTACTTACAATATTTACTGGTAAAGTCCTAATTATACAAGATATCTTTCACCATACGGATTTACTCAAATTTCGCAAGCCTGGATTCCCAGAACTCGGTAGAGACACCGGAAAACGTCACACATAACTAACTTAACCCCCTCCCTTGCGGTAGACCGTAACAGGGCGTACATCTAATTCCTAGCTATCGTCAGGACCATTATAATTTTTCCTTCACCTCCACCAGAGCGCCCAAGAATAAAAACATATCTATCCCACATTTATACCTCTCCAAAAATTTAACAGGTATTTTGTTATACTACCATTCCCGTTAGGGACTAATCTACTGAATGAATTGCTATGTATCGGCGGTCTCTCTTTCCTTTTTTCTGCTTATCCTAAGTAATTCGCTATCACAACGGCATCACTGCCCTTGTATCTACCTATGTCTATATTGGGAACACCCTTATGTCAAAACTGATGACCGTCGCTGGTTTTTGACCCACAGAACTTCGTCCGCAGTTTTAATCTCTGTGTCGAGTAGCCATTATACTCGAAGTCAGTATCCGTAAACGGCCCCTTTTAGAACTGACAGCTCGCGGAAAACGATTTCGTTACCACAAGAGCAGCACGTACTTTCCTCGTCAGTTTACTCAAATCAGAACAAAAACGTGCCGAAAAAATACTTTGGCGAACAACAATGTATACAGACACACAGACAGATACGTTCATTTATATATATATATATATATATATATATATATATATATATATATATATATATAAGGGACTGTGTCTGTCTTTGTGTCAGTTCGTTTACGATGGATTCGAAAACGACAGCGTCGATTTTGATAAAATTTCACACGAAGGTACATCATGTGCCTGACAGTGTTCTTAGATATGTATTTTCTCGGAATGTCTTCGATAAGTATCGATAATCAATATTTGAAAATTTCCGGTAAAAGAAAGAACAGACGGTATTTTGCACAGCCTTACATCACAAGTGCATTTGAGAAGTTTTACTAACAAACAAGATAAAGGACTCAAACTATAAAATCAACAGTAGGTTCTTTGGTATGGCAGGGGCACGTTCGTAATGAATGTTTCTGTCTAAAGCACAATTGCACAATAATACTTGACTTTTACATAATAAACTTAAATTCAAGCTATTATCACCGCACAGCCATTAAAATGAACAGCCGTTTTTCTTTTAATATGACATGGGTTCCTTCGAAATGGATGTTTAGAAATTGAACTATAATACTTGACTTTTGCGTTTTAAAATTTAATTGAAGCCATTATGCATGAAAACATAATTTTATAAAATCAACAGTAGGTTCTCTATAGAGGAATGTGCACTACTGTGGGCTAATCCATTGCGGGGAGGCAGGTTAAACGTCCTTCCGATGCACCGCGATGTGTCCCTAACCAAAGCAGGAAAACAATCAATTTAATTAAAAAATGGACAATTTCATCGATTTCGATGACAATAAAAATTGAACCCTGAGTAACCTCTCGTACTGTAACATATCAGCAGCAACGAAGTATGACTGGCTTACAAAGAAATTAGCAGCAGCAGCAGTAGCCGGAAAAGGCGCAGCTGCAAATTAGAAAGTGTGCGCGGGAAGGAAAAAGAAACAAAAGGATAAAAATAATGCCAGAGAAGAAAAGTATGATGTCGAAGAAAATCAATGTGTAAAGTCGAAAACAAGAATGGGCCGGCTGTTGCTAGCATGCGGTCAGAGGAGTAAAACACTTTTTAAGGGGTGTCGAAATTGGAGAGTAGCGGTAATAAAACTTTTGTTAAAAAATGCCGACCTGGATTTTTCTTTCTTTCTTTCCTTTGTTTGTTTGTTTGCAACTGCAACATTAAAGTATGACATCCTCTCTTTTTTTTTTCGATTACTCTGCTTTTCCCCAACTTTTTGCTAATTTAAAAAAAACATGCGCCCGTTTCTATTCAAAATACTTTAATTAAACTATTGGATGATCCTAGGGATTAAATCGAAAAAGAAACCCAAAACTCACGATTTTAAGAAACACGCCATTTTGTTTTATCAGAATAACTCGTTATGAAAGGGTCAGTTTTTCTCTTTTTTTTAGACGTCACGTCATACAAGTTTTCTTGAGTGGTCGGATTTGACAGCTGTCTATACGATATAAGGACGGTCCAGGCCAATGTCGGACTGCAATCTTTTATAAAAGGTTGTTCAGTCGGTAGCAATTTCCATCACAGTGTTCTACCAGCATTTTAGCTGCGCACATGGCACTGTCCTGGGTAGGAATGGGGGTATTTTAAGACAGTGGACTGGACAAAAATCTAAACAGGGTTTTTGGCCATCAAAAGCTTTGTCAAGATACGGACATGTCGTAGCAATGCATCGGATGATGTTTGATTCGTCATTGTCTTTGGCGCTTGTCATCAAAAACAATTCTGATTGGACAAAAAGTTGTTTCTCCCCTTCCTTATGCAGTTTCAGTTTGTTCTATTTCTGACCGTTTCTTCTTTTCATATTTTTATTTTCCATCTTTTCGGTTTCCTTCAGTGTGTGTGGGTGTGTGTGTCTATATATATATATATATATATATATATATATATATTGATATATGAGCTGTGATACAATATCTATCTATCTATCTCTATATATATGAGCTATGATACTATATCTATCTATCTATCTATCTATCTATATATATCTCTCTCTATATATATATATATTGTAAGTTAATCTTTCTCTTTCTCTAACAGCAATTTAAATATATAAATTCTTAATTTATTTTCTCTATCGAGTACATTGAGCAATTTTATTTGGTTGGGATTGTCTTATATAAAGATTAGCTTCCAATAGTTTGTAAGATTTGAAGCCACTAGCTGCACTAATCTGTAGTCTAACAAATTTCATTATCTTGAAAGCTATATATATATATATATATATATATATATATATATATATATATATTATCTTGAAAGCTATATGTGTGTGTGTGTGAATATATATATGTATATAGAAAGTTATGAAAAATATATATTTATAACAATTAAGCTTATGCCTGACGAATTCTCACGAGATAGAAACGGGGAATATTCTGTGCAGCTTAATTGCCATGTATATTTTCATAACTTGCTACCTAGCTCTATGTATTGAGCACTGTTGAAGTAAATACCGACAATTCACGCATAAAATTATATCTTCGTATGCTAATTCATGCGATTAACTGAAGTAATCATAAATATATATATATATATATATTTGTGTATGTATATGTATATATATATATTTATATATATATATTTGAGTATGTATATATATATATATATATATATATATATATATATATATACATATATATATATATTTATATAAAATAAAATAAAAATTACAATTAAATTTACCAAAATGATCCAAGATGGTAAAACTAAAGTATATTATAAATATTAAAGAATTAATATTTATAAAGTAATCTCAACCAGATGTAAAACTCGATAAAACCAAATAGGAGATAGAGCTTATAATACGAGCAAACAGTTACTAAAACAATGTTAAAAAACACTTTGAAATGAGTTAAAAACATATTTAATCTGAAAAGGAAACACTAGATAAGTGGATAGTCCTAGATTAAATATGTTTTTAACTCATTTCAAACTGTTTTTTAACATGTTTTATTAACTGTTTGCTCGTATTATATATTTATATATATATTTGTGTATGTATATGTATATATATATATATTTATACATATATATATATTTGTGTATGTGTATGTATATATATTTATATATATATATGTGTATGTATATGCATATATATATATATTTATAAATATATATATTTGAGTATGTATATGTATATATATACATATATATATATTTGAGTATATATATATACATACTCAAATATATATATGCATATATAAATATATATATATATATACATACTCAAATATATATATATATATTTGTGTATGTATATATATATATATATATATATATATATATATATATATATATATATATATATAAAACATAGAAAGAGTCTGTCTAAATGAACAGAAAACCTCGCAGTGATTGAAGGAAACAACAGGAATGAAATAAGGAGGATAAATCTGTAACGAATATAATAATAATGTCATGAATAATGTTTTGAACAAATATTCGGAGCTGAAAATGGCAAACATTTTAAAGACATTACTATCTTTTTTTTTTTTTATAAATAAAGATTGTTTGAATTCTGTATTGTTTTTTTTTATTAAGTTCCCAATGCCTTTATGTTAAAATTACAGAAAGATATACATAAAAAATAACGAATCTATTTAAGTTCAAAAACCTTAATCGACGTTTTGGACACCTTATATATATATATATATATATATATATATATATATATATATATATATATAATGCATGATTTTTCTGTAGATAAAAAAATAGAGCACTGTACGTACTGAATGACAATTGCAGTGCTTGTCGCCGTAATCTAGTGCTCAGTCCTACTGATTATTGGCTTGACGTTAATTTTTTTTAAGTTAGAAATAAAGTTTGAGATGAATTCTATACTAAAGAGACTAGAGAACTGGAATGCAATGATTTACTATATAATTTTAATAGTCATATATATACATATATATATATGTATATACATACATATATATATATGTATATACATATATATATGAATATATATATTACTATATAATTTTAATAGCCATATATATATATATGTATATATATATATAGATATATTACAAGCTAATGTATATATAACTGTCAATATCGATGTAGACGATATTCGAAAGGCAATATATGTCCAGCTTAACTAAAAGCTGATGTCCAAGCAAATCAATGAAGTCACATATTTCTATATACGATGCTGAAGATATATATATATATATATATATATATAGATATACATCTAATATGTATATATTATATATATATTGGCTGAATACATATATATATGTGTATGTGTGTATATCCACATGTAATATGTATATACGCATGTAATACATACACACACACACACACACACACACACACACACACATATATATATATATATATATATATATATATATATATATATATATATATATATATATATTCGGATACGAGAACGAGGTTGTGCACGTACAGGTAGGGTGTGATGGTGATTCTTAAAAGTTCACCCATCACATCCATTCATAAGACTAATCCGGATTATTTCGTCATAATCTCGGATTAAATTCCGGTGTCAGATTGAAAGGGGAAGTTTTGCGTCTGTCTTTTTCCTTCGGAAACTTGCTTTCGCGTTCTTTCGCGAAATTGTGCCGACCTTTCAGTTTGGTCGACAAACAACAGCGGAAAGTGCACCACACACACATACGCACACATACACACACACACACTCACACACACACACACACACACACACACACACACACACACACACACACGAGCACACAGAGAGGCACTTATATAAATATATGTCTGTGTATTATTTGAGGATGTATATTTTATAAGATATGATCGTATTCCAACCATCCAGCAAGTCAAATCGCATCTATCTCTGTGTGTTTACTCTCCTTGCATTTTGTCCGTGGAAAATATATGAGGCTTAAATTGTTTTATATATCGACTTAACTTTTATGGGGACACACACACACACACATACACACACACACACATATATATATATATATATACAAAAACCAATACACAGACCGGCACTCACATTACCGGCACTCACACACACACACACACACACACACACACACACACACACACACACACACACACACACACATATATATATATATATATATATATATATATATATATATGACAGAACATATTATATAGGACTTGCCGTAGAAAACCCAATACTGCCCAGGATTAAGTCTGAAACCTTAATCCTTTTAGGCTCCAGCCATTTTTCTTTTGTTAGCGTTTTAGGAGCATATATATATATATATATATATATATATATATATATATATATATATATATATATATATATATATATGGTAAAACTGGTAATTAGTAAAAACTTGAAGAGAGTGCTCAATACTCTTGCAGAGAATATATGTGTTTTATTTTTTTATTGACGTTTTATCTGTTTGGTTACATATGTTTCCGATGTTGGACCATGTTTACGATCCAACAGCTTCGTCAGGTCTCGCAGAAGTGGTTGTTAGTCATTGGAAAAAACGTGTTTTTAAGAAAAAAAAAGAAAGAAAAGGGGAGAGGCGAGTGTTGACAATATTTCAGTTTTGAAAGTTAAAGATATATTCGATTGTATTGTGTGTGTGAGAGTAGCAGATTCAGGTAGGCCTGGGTGGAGATATATGGGTATAGTGAGGGGTAAGTGAAGAGAGTAGTATTAAGAGAAAAGTGAGGGATGTAAGAAGTTTCAATATTTTGGTTTTAAATTTTAACTATTTTTTTTTTTTTCGCAGAAAAATAATTTGGTTCAAGCTCCCTTCAATATATTGGTTAAAATTCTTCCAACTCATAAACAACTATTTTCCATCCAATCACAAAATATTTAATAAAAACACAATTAAACTTAGCTAAAGCTGTACTGATAACCTAGAACATATAATCAAAAAACACAATAGGAAAATACTTAAGCAATACGAAAACACAAATAACACTAGCAGACATAACTGTAACTGCGCCAACAAATCCCAATGCCCACTTAATCAACAATGCCTACAAACAGAAGTAGTATATAAAGCCACAATTGCACCTGAAGAAAACCCAAACGACAAAAAATACTATATTGGCCTGGCAGGCACCTCCTTTAAAGATAGGATTAGAGTACATAAATGCTCCTTCACAAACCCCAACCACACTAACCTCCCAATATCTAGATCTAATCCAAAATAACCTTACACTAACGATTAAGTGGGAAATCCTTAAAAGATCTAAAGTATCTAAATCATTAAACTCCCCATTCCTCCCCTGCCTACAGGAAACACTTTTTATTTTCAGTTTTAAAGATAGACACAAATTACTAAATAGAAAACATGAAACCACCATAAACTGTCGGCACTACAAATCCCACCTCCTTAGCAATTATACACCCGTCTGAAACACCCCTCAGACAACATCCTTTTTGAACCCGCGGAATAATACACACAATACTCCCATCTACCACATATACCCTATTACTGTAACATCAACACAACCAAACCCCCTCACTCAACTCTCCCATACTCTATACTACCTTACCCATATACACATTCTTCTACCCATGAATTCTACCACCCTCACCCACTCACTAATTACTACTAAAACTCCCCACACCTATACGGGTATACATATGTTGCAATTTTGTTTTGTGTGGATATATGTATGTGCATATATACCCCCTTCTTTTTCATTTTCCCATATCCAATAAGCCAAGCAAATCAATACAGACCCCTAAAAATTAAACCAGCAGCAATAACTTTAATTCTACTAGCTTAGCGTAGATGTGCGCGTCTCTGTGTATATACATGTATATATGTCTATGTGTGTGTGAGGCCATCTGTTTTTCTCAATATGTATAGTTGTATAATTCTATATACGGATATAGGAATGCATGTGTGTGTGTGCATGAACATTTACATTCTCACTGGAGATCCGTGCATGCATCTTCGTTTATATTTGTCTTACTGGGCTTATATATATATATATATATATATATATATATATATATATATATATGTATATATATATATATATATGTGTGTGTGTGTGTGTGTGCGTGTGTGTGTGTATATATATACTTTTGTTTTCTTGTGTGGGCGTTTCTGTGTGCGCGCATGTGGGAATGTGCGCCCGTGTATCATATATGGATGCATGTGTTGATATAGGTATATCTGTGTCCGTAAGCACGGATGTGTGTTTGCGTGTATCTAGCTGTTTATATCTACATATATACATGTGCCTCTGCAAGTGTGCATGGCTGAACATCTGTGTACGGATACAGCTGTTACCTGAGTTTATGTGCAAATTTGTGTTTATATGTGTGTGTGTGTGTGTGCCTGTATCAGCGATGCATTTAGCACTGAAAGTGAATTCAAACGAAGCCACCGCCCAAAGCGCCAGGTTGGTGGCCCACCCCATATGTGTGTGAATTTTCGATGCATCTACCCGGCCTGTCCTCGTTAACTGCACCCGTAAATTTCTTTATTTTATTTCTTTATTTATCTATTATTATCTATTATTAATTTCCTAGCTTTGCCTTGTTTGCTCGGTACATATAGGTGCATATCTGCGTATATATGTTTATATATATATGTATGTATGTATATGTATATATATATGTGTGTAAATGTGCATGTATGTATGTATGTATATGCCCAATGCACCACCCAATATATATATGGAAAGTTTTCGATGCCTTTGCCTAACTTCGCAATATAACCACAACCATCTGCTTACGTTATTTAACTTTAATCTTTTCTTAAAATTTAAAAATTTTAAATTTTTATATTTTTATTTTTTTATATATATATATTTTATATATTATTATTCTTATTTATTAATCTATTATTGTCTATTTGTCCTAACTTTCCCTTATTAACTTAGTATAACTTTGGACATGTCTGTATATATATATATATATATATATATATGAATATGTATATAGATATGTATATACATGTATATATGTATATGATTGTATGTGTGTGCCTATATGTGTCTACGTGCTTATAATTTTATTAACACTTATTAATATCTATATTTATGTAATTGCATATACGTGTGTAAGTGTGGGTGCACATGTATGTGTATGTATGTATGTGTGTATGTACATTTGCTTCTTACTTAAGACCTTATCTCCATATATACTTATATAAGTGGGCCTGTGTGTATACATGTGCATATATATGCGTGTATGTGCCTATATACTTTTATGAGTGTACATATATGTATAAGAATTGTGTATATGTGTGTATGTCTTCTTATGAACCCATATATGTCTGTATTGACTTTGTTTATATATGTGTGCGTGTCCGTATGTGTCTGTATGTGGTTGCCTAAAAGTGTACATATGTATATATATGTATGTATGTATGTATGTATGCGAATGTGCGCGCGCGTTAATCGATGTAATATAAAATAAACCCATTGTAAACGACAAGGAACTAGCCAACGTGCAACGACAAACCTTTAAACGAACATCGTACGTGTAAAAAAAAAATGACATCTACACGAACCCTTTCCGCCTCTCGCTCTACCTCTCTTTCCCTCTCGTTCTCCCTCTGTCTATCTCCCATCTATTTAATATACCTTGCGAAAAAAAACAAAAGCCAGTTAAAATTTAAAACCAAAATATTGAAACTTCTCTCCCCCTCCTCTCCTTACCTCCCTCACTTTTCTCTTTATCATTCTCTCTCCACCTCCCCCTCACTATATCCATATATCTCCACCCTGGCCTACCTGAATCTGCTACCCCTCAAACACAATAAAATCGAATGTATCTTTAACCTTCAAAACTGAAATATTGTCAACACTCGCCTCTCCTCCTCCCCCTTTCTTTCTTTTTTTTCTTAAAAACACCTTTTTTCCAATGACTATAAGAACCACTTCTGCGAGACCTGACGAAGCTGTCGGATCGTAAACATGATCGGAAACATATGTAGCCAAACAGATAAAACGATAATATATATATATATATATATATATATATATATATATATATATATATTTCTGTAGAAATATATTTTCTTATAATATATACCAATCCTTATTCAAGAAGCTCAATGTAATTACAGAACAATATAGAGAATAAATGACAAGAAAACTATATTCCAAAATTCATTATATTGACCATCTTATAATTTATTCCTTTAATTCAGTTGACTTTTACAATTCTTCAGAGTATCTATACCGTAGCGCAAAATCAAACACATAATTATTATATTAATCAGTAAATCTATTTTACCCTTAACTAGTAAGAGGAAATAGCAACAATCAATACGTCAAAATGAAATGAAGTGTGATTTGACATGCTTAAAATCCGAAAATTGAAAGAGAAGTTGCATATACCTTTTTATACGTTTCCATTACGCCATTTTGAATGTTATCAAACCAGTTATGATTCGATTTGATTTTAAATTTCAATTTACAATTTTTGAAAATATATTTTTTTTTTCCATGAGAGTATATGGTTCGGATCTGTTTCGTTAGCAACCTTCAACAAACAGTAAAAAAAAGTATAAAAGTAAAACTGTGAATTGAACATTTATATATATATATATATATATATATATATATATATATATATATATATATATATATATATATATATATATATATATATTTATTACATTTTTACCCCAAACAAGGCCCGTTGCCAATTTGATGTAGGGGGCTACTATCAGGGACCTAAGGTGCAGGGGTACTATGTAGGGAGTTTAGCAGCAGGATGTCTGTTCACATTACACTTGAACTTCCGCATGTCAGTACAGTTGGGGAAACCGGAAACCGGAAGAGAATTCCAAAGTCCTGCAGTTCTAGGGAAGAAACTATTAGAGTAGAAGTCTTTCTTACATCTAGGGATCTCGACTGTGTAGGGGTGGGACTTTGCTGCTTATCGGGTGTGTTGGGTGTATTTTTGTCGAGGGGGTAGGGGTACAAGGGCTTTTAGTTCGTCAGAGCATCCATCATTAGAATACTTGTAACACAGGCAGAGGGATGCAACATTTCATCGGTGGGGCAGGGGCTGATGTTTAGATAACAGTTCGGGACCTATTAGGTTGGCGACTCTCTTTTGGACCCTGTCCAGGAGCTAGACACTAGTAGCAGATGAACCAGCCTAAATGTGACAGCAGTACTCCATACACGGGCGAATGGTGGCTTTGTAGAGGAACAGGATACTTTCAGGCGTAAGTAACTTTCTAGCATGACAGAGAGAGCCCACTTTCTTTGCAGCAGCCTTAGCAATAATCTCGATGTATCTATTCAAACTCATGTTTCCTGGGAACGTTAAGCCAAGGAGCTTGAACGAAGTGCTCTCATGTAAAGTATCTCTAGCCATAGCTATTGGTGGTTGGAAAGGTTTCATGTAATTATTAAAAGACACGAGATTTGTCTTGGCAGCGTTGAACGTTACCATCCATTTTTGACCCCATTCCACTACAGACTGAAGGTCGTCCTCTAGGTTTTCGGCCATTACCTAAGATATGTGCTCATTAGTTTTCCCCACATGGCTGCTATAGAGCGTGGTTTCGTCGGCAAATATACCCATCTAAGAGACAACTGTAATTATATATATATATATATATATATATATATATATATATATATATATTTTTTTTTAAACAGTGTAGCCATCAATAATTGTGGGGTTTTCAGCCTTTTATACACTTAGGATCATTAGATGTAAACTATTCTCCAGATTAAACCTTCACTTAAAAAACCGTTATATAAAAATATATCTGAAGAGAGTTGTACAAAGCTTAAACGCGTTATAAAAATATTTTAAAATAAAAAAATGATAAAAGGCTGAAAAACCCACAATTGCTGATGGCTAAATATATACATTTTTTCTCCCGTTGGAATAACACAATCATCACTTTAATATATATATATATATATGTATATATATATATATATATATATATATATATATATATATATATATATATATATATATTCAAATTCTACATACAACATGTGACCACATGTGCTTTTACTTTGCCCTCATCAGCCGCTAACCAGAGGTGATGACACAGTTTCGGTGGCTAAAGCGGGACTGCCACCCCTGGCGCTACCAGCAGCTATTGCTGCTGGGCAAAGCAATAAATAGGATATAAAAAAAAAATTACCTGGCATATTCAAGCAGAGGAAAAACGCTGTTTTTAACTTTTTCATTTTTATTTTTAACTTTTTAATTTTAATTTAAATTTTATTTATTTATTTTTCTCTTTAATTTCCCTTTTTTCCTTCCTTTCCCCCCTTCCTTCTTTTTCTTTCCTCCCTCTCTTTTTTTTTCCAGAGCAGCCCGAGAACGGAAGAAGTGGACAATATTATGCTCTCTTTGCAAATATCTTCGAATTGCGCCAGATCCAGCATGACGCCTGTCTAACAATTGTTTGCAGGCGACATTTTTGTTTTTTAAAATCCCTTCCAGTGACGCCTATTTTCGAAAGAAGCGAAATGGTGGAGTGTCCTAAAAATCCTCGACATCCAACCTCGATAGGCATCACATTGCACATCCATCCCTTTTCTATACACTCGGCACGCACGCATTCGTACCGATCTTTCTTTCGTTCATGAGCCTCTGAGAAATTTTCTTCCCAAGGGACAGTTAGTTCGATTAAAAATATACTCTTTTTAGAGTCAGACCAGAGCAAAATATCAGGCCGCTTTTCCGTTTGGAGGATGTGCACTGGAAATTTCAAAGATGTCTTCAGATCTGCTGAAACTTTCCAATCCTTTGCCCCATTCAATAACTTCATATTGGGATTCAATTTATTTTTCCTCTTTGATGGACATTTGCCTTCTTGGCAAAATTGAACCCTGGGTTCACTAGTTGTTACAGGCTGTTTGTTAGCTAATATACACTGGGATGATATTATCTCAACCAGCACTTCTAGAACCTGGTTGTGTCGCCATGTAAACATTGGGAGGGATTTTGAGCATGCAGACAAGACGTGACGCAAGGTACCGCGCTCTTTTTGACATATAGTGCATAGATCAGAATCTATATATCCCCATTGTTTGAGATTCGATGCGCATGGCAGTAGGTCATATGTAGACCTCAAAATGTATGATATCGCCAGTGGTTCCATTTCGATTAAGGTGTTCCATGATAATTTAACTGGCTCAATATCACTCCATGTTGTCCACGCACATTGCTTGGCTTGAGTAACAGCAGTAGCTTTTCTTTTTTCCTCCTCAAACATTTTTATTTCCTCGGTCACCATTTTTCTCTTATCTTTAATGCCCATTTTGGAAAATGGCTCATACTTTGTGGATCCTAAACCAGCCCTGTCAACCTGAACAAGACCCATTATTTCCTTAGTTCGAAGACTGGATTCTGCTTCTTCAATTGTTTTTGTAACTGACCACTTGGTGCCAGTTTTTACAGCTGAATGTGCTTCCCGGACAAATTCATCATTTGAGTCATTCATCATCATTTGAAGACGCACATTTCCAACTTTGAATTCTTCTACTAATGAGGACAAAGGAAGTTGCAGGCTGCCAGAATTCGTGTATAACCCTATTTTAGAAAAACAGGGGGGGACTCCAAGCCATTTACGTAGATATTTATTTGCGTGTTGTTCTATCCGTTCAATACGAGATAGTGCTATTTCATAAATTTGCATGGGCCACGAAAGACGGGGTACTAATCCATATTGATAGCATCAAGCTTTCATCTTTCCCGGCAAAAAAGTTTTATTTATTGCCTCAAGTCCCTTCAGGGCCATGTTTTGCAATTCCATACCCCGATGTCTGTCTGTTAGTGGAATTTCGTAAAGGCGTCCTAGACTCTTCACAGGAATTTCTTTTACTGTCGGCACAATATCCTCCCCGACATTAAAGTGAATTTGCCTTACAGAACCTTTAATGATTGACAAACTTCGACTTTTCTTTGGTTTAATCCTCATTTTCACCGTTGTAAGAAGATCAAAATACCGGTCAAGCAAACACTTAGCAGCTGTTTTGGAAGGGACAATGATGGTAATATCGTCCATGAATGCTCTTGACGGAGGAAGAATTATTTGTTTATTAGTCGTAACCCCCATTGTAGTGTTAGCGGCACTTCTTAATATAAGTTCCATTGCTAACACAAACAATAGTGGGGAGATGACGCACCCCATCATAATGCCGATTTCAAGTGACTGCCATCTTGTAGTGTATTTTTTCATTGTAAACCTCATGAAAGCCAAACGAAAATATTTCATTATAATGTCCCTAATCTTTTCCGGAAAGTGGAAATAGTTTAATGCCATATCAATTAATTCGTGGGGAACCGATCCATATGCGTTGGCTAGATCAAGCCAAATTACATGAAGGTCTGACTGTGTCTTTTTGGCCGACATAATTGATCCCCAAATCATTTCCGCATGCTCCAGACAACCGGGAAACCCGGGCACCCCAGCCTTTTGTACTGATGTATTTATATATTTATTACTCATTATAAAGGATTATATATATATATATATATATATATATATATATATATATAATTATTATATATGTATTCTCTTAATATCTTTAAGCATCAGACAAATGAAGTATATTTGGTATTGTACTATTTATATTATAGTATTGATCCTGCTATAACATTAGAGCATTACTTTTTTTATTACATTTTCACCCCAAACAAGGCACATTGCCACTTTGGTGTAGGGGGCTACTATCAGGGGTAACATCTACTGGGGTACTATGTGGGAATTTGGGCAGCAAGATGTCTGTTCACGTTACACATGAACTACTGCACATCAGTACAGCTGAGGAAGCAGAGACCTGGAATGGAATTCCAAAGTCTAGCGGTTCTGGGGAAGAAACTACTGGAGTAGAAATATCATGTACATCTTGGGATTTCTATGTGTGACCTTGTTCCTCTTGGAAATATTTGTACCAATGTTTTGTTTTCTTAATTTCACCCAGAGAAGTCTCGCAATAAAGACGAAACGGTGATGAACACATCACTTGGTTTGTCCCTTTTTATCTCTATATTTCGTCGAAATACTATTTCCTTTATTCTAATCCCCCCACACACATATAAGTCACTTGATGTGTTCGTGAGTTTCTTTCTTCATAGGTTGCAAAACATCTTAGCCTATCGTTTGCAAATTTCATACAAATCTAATTTATATGTCTGGTAGTGTTCTTAGATATGTTTTTTTATAAATATTTATCTATCTATCTATCTTTCTCTCTCTCTCTCTCTCTCTCTCTCTCTATATATATATATATATATATATATATATATATATATATATATATATATATATATATATATATAAAATCGAAAAAATCCGATCGTAAAAGTAGCTTTTCTATGTTACACCGGCAAAGGGAGATACTAAAATTTCAACAAATCATTTCTTCTAAGAAAACCAGATCCATTTTAATCTAAAGATATTGTGCAGTGATAGAGCATTTGACTACTGATTTAATGATATATATATATATATATATATATATATATATATATATATATATATATAATATATATATATATATATATATATATATATATATATATATATATACAGCGTGTCCACAGTGTGGCTACATTATGTAGCCAGACTTTGTGGAAGCATCCTGTAGATTATGTAGCCAGACTTTGTGGGCACCATGTACACACACACACACACACACACACACACACACACACACACACACACACACACACACACACACACACACATGTATATATATATTTCGAGGGTAAACTGTTATATATGGTCGCTAAAAACAGCCATCTGTTTAAGTCAATGAGACTTCGTTAGCCAACTCTGGACCATTCGACCCTATAGAAAAACAGGAAAAGCTTTTATTTTTTTCTATAGCGTCGAATGGTTCAGGATTTCCTGACGAAGTCTCATTAACTGAAACAGATGTCTGGTCGTAGCGACCATAGGTAACTGTTTACCCTCGAAAAAAATGATATATATATATATACATATATATATATATATACATTTGAATAAAAAATAAATTGCTCTTGTTATCGAGCATTATCTAACAACCTCGTTGTATTCATTAGTCCCTACTTTTGAATATCTCAAGCTTGAATTTATATATATATATATATATATATATATATATATATATATATATATATATATATATATATATGTATACATATATATCCGACACAATTTTTTATTCAAATATCAATGTTAAAAACTCAAATATATAGTTCAATAGGTCCATAATTTATAATAATTTAAAACTCATTATATTCGTCAAACTATAAGATATATATATATATATATATATATATATATATATATATATATATATATATATATATATATATATATATAAAGGAACAGACCGTATTATGTGTTCATCAACGTTTCGTCTTTATTTCGAGACGTCCTCTGGACGAAATAAAGACGAAACGTTGATGAACACATAATACGGTTTGTTCCTTTTTATTTCTCTATTTTGTCGGAATACAATTTCCATTATTTTCATCATATATATATGTATATATATATATATATATATATATATATATATATATATATATATATATGTATATCTGATTTTGCGATAATTTTTATTTGTTTTGGAATTAGTTAAATAGCTATATATTAAAACTTACACAGACATGCATACATACATATGTTATACATATATATATATACATGTATATGCATGCATATTAGTAAAAAGTTGCCTAGATGTAACATTTCGCTTAAGTAAATGAATCTATACAAAATAAAAAATGCAAATTTAATCGAGATTCAGACACTTTCTAAACACCTTAAATTGTTAATATGACATGCCACCAAATCTACTATTAATATAATAAATAATAGTTCCTAAACAAATATACTCTCACAAAGCTTATACTATAAATCTCTAAGAGATAGTGGTTACAGAAATATACAACTAGACGACATCGAGCATCTTCCTCGTAGTATTGTTCTCAAGAAATAAAGATGAAAAATTATCTGGTTTACACCCCCCTTGAACTTTTTGGTTAAAACCAAAGTTTGGACAATATTTCCAAACCTTGTTAAACAGCCTAATAATATCCCCCATAAAACAATCAATAGAAACATTATCAAATTAAGTTATTAATAACCAGAAAGGTTAATTAAAACATAAATAAACTTCAGTGATAGGAATTAATGAAATGAATCTAAATGCACTGTAACATGTAGCTGCATAAATAAATCAGAGTGCTTCATCAGACGTTATGTACAAATCCATTAAACAAATTTAACAAAATCCGAATATATATATATATATATATATATATATATATATATATATATATATATATATATATAAATATTATATAGATATTATGTCTGATAATATCTTCAGGGAAAGATATACCGGTCACAAATGCTCCTTCAATAATATAAATAATTCATTGAAAAACCTAATTTTCTATACACTATAGAGGATTAACTAATAGTTAAATTGGATGTTATAAAGAAACTTACACCTGGCAATCATTGAATTCACTCTGTTATTTATGCTTTAATAAAACATTATATATTACTAGATATAAAGACCGGGATGGGCTCCTAAATAAAAATATCACGGAACATCAAAATTGTAGGCTTTATAAATCATATCTTATTATCAATTTGCATACTCTTCTATTAATTAGGCATTAACATTCAATAGATTTAGTTAAGCTAGTACTATATATTAAAAATTAATTTATAAATTTTCCTTCATTTGATTTGTATTTCACATTTCTGTAATAATAATTAGTATTAGTTGTATAACTATCCTTCTACACTCTTTTTAGGCACTTTCGCCTAGCCTCCATATATATATACTGGCATGGGTGACCGGCGTTGCCCGGGTATTTGGAAATGTATGTTGAGCAAAATAAGTGGTCAATTTTTTTTAACTTTGACCCCTATTATGACCCCTTAAATGTTATTATTTTGGCTCAAATTTAGTTATTAAGTTAGATTCCTGTCCAAGGAATCTATATCTAAACTTTTAAGTGTTTAGACCGCAAATTGTCGGAGGAGTTCAGTAGAGTTCTCAAAGGTCAAATCGTTGAACTTTGACCCCTTGATCGCCACATTTCTGGCCGAAAACCGATTACATAGATTTCCCCAAATATCAGTACCCTGTACATTAAATTTCGAGTCTGTATACTTAAAATTGACAGAGTTATTGCGTAGGGAAATGTACGCACACAGACACACTGATACACAAGTACATACACAGACGGACACTTTCACTTTTATATATATATATATATATATATATATATATATATATATATATATATATATATATATATATATATATATATGCGTGTGTGTGTGTGCGTGTGTTTATATACATGGCTTCGTTATCCCTTTGTCTCTTTACTATTTTACTTTTCCCTTTACTCTGCCTTCTTCTTCTTTTTCTTCTTCTTCTTTTTCTTCTTCTTCTTCTTCTTCTTCTTCTTCTTATTATTATTATTATATTTGTTATCATTCCAGTTATCATTATTATTTCCAATGTGTAATCAATATTATATTTGATATTTTGTTTTATTGATGTATCATTATTCTTTATTTATTCTGCGTTAATCTCTACTATTTTTTAAAAGAATTTTCTCATTTTTTCTCATATCTTTTCTATCATTCTATTATTTTAATTCAATGTAATTTTAATATTGTAAATATAAATAAATATGCCTATGTATGTATATGTATATGTATATGTATAAGTATATGAACGCATGTATAAATTTGTGAATGGGGTATATTTTTGTATATATAGTTATACATACACTTTATAACTAGTCATAATCATATATTTGTATGGGTATGTTTGTGTATACAATTATATATTTATATACATAAACTCTATGACTATTTACTGTTCCTACCTTAACACATTATTGCTGCCACACGTGGGCTGGTGCATCTGACACTAGTCTCTTGCTCTTAGACGGGATTGAAAAAAAGAGGCGTCAACCGATCAGGTTCTAAACTATCAACTAACCTCCAACCACTGTCTCATCGCCGAATAGTAGTATCCTTGTGCCTGTTTTACAAGTATTCCAATGACAAGTGATCTGACGAACTCAAAACACTAGTACCCTTCTCCGACAATACCCATGACAAACCCGACAAGCAGCAAAATCTCACCCCTACACTGTAGAGATCCCTATATGCTGTAACTTTGAAAATCCCTCCCGGCCCTGCTTCCTTGATTGTACTGACATGCAAGTGTAATATTACTTTACTTTTAACTTTTATGGTCCTAAGCTGGGTATGGGGCAGCCACACCAGCTGCCAACATTTACTTACTTTTTATTGATTTCAGCCGAGAGCTCTTTTCAGGATCCTCGTTGTCTCTTTGAGTGCAATTTTCTGGATTTCACTTTGTTGCTCATGAATACTAGTTAGATAGGCTTTAAAGTTCTTCTTCATAAACCCTGTAGCACCTATAATAACTGATATGATTGAAATCTCCCTAAGATTCCAGTTTCTCTTCATATCATACATTATGCCTTGATATTTGGTCTGTTTCACTCTTTCAGCTATGTTCAGATCTCTATCATTAGGGACACTCACGTCAACTGTTTTATTCCATATTACTATATCAGGTTTGACAGCAGCATTTTTAAGTTAAGTGACTGTAGGGATTACATGGTGCATTCCCTGAATTATGATGTAGTTGATTAAAAAAATATTAATTAATTTTAGTTAGTTTAAAGAGTAAAAATACTATTATTGTCTTTTAATTGGAAAAATTATGAGACGTTTTACATTTCATAAAACTTATCTTGATTATTATCCATAGAGCTTGAAAAAACGTGTGTTTATGACACGCTCTGAGACAGATAGCAGCATACTGAGTGCAAGCAACGGACAATCGCAATCTGGAGGTATCTGGCATCTACTCAGATACTGACCTAATACGTACAAAGCGTGTCTGAATCAATCCCCACGTTATTTATGCTGTTATATTCATTTATTTACGACTGAGAGAATTAGTTCAGCCAGGTCATGAAGGGTTAATAGAAAGACGAAAATTACATCTACATTTCTTTGCTCATGAAAATCAAATTTACATAGATGGCTATTTTGTTTCTGAAGCTATACAGAAGAATATTAACAAAAAAAAAAAAAAAAAACGTGCTGGATGAGCCCTTGCGAAACACTCAGCATTATAGAGCCAAAATCAAGAGTCAGTTCAGCATTTCTGGGAAATGAGTTGCACAATCTCCTACATATTGATGTAGTAGCCAATAAAAGAGTAACCTTCGTGTTTCTCTCGACTGTAGTCTATTAATTTACTTTTTATGAAGACGAAGACTAAGCTTACATTTCGTTACTCATACTAATAAATTTGGATACGCTATGTTTTGAGCGAGCCGGTTGTTGGTTGGTTGTTTTTGTTTTATGGCATATCAAGCCTTTTCGGGTTATTTAATGCCGAATCCAAAGATTTTGAAGACAATTTTTTTAATAGAATATATTTGTTGTTTTCACGTCGGTTTCTATTTAACCCATAGTTGGGACCCTAACAGGTACTACCACTCCGGGTCAGAGTGGACCTGGGAGCAATGGTAATTAAAGGGTGGCTCCACACTCCCCAAAGCCCACAAGCTGGGGCCTCACCACTGTATATATTTAAGGCCATATCCCGGACCCCATTGAGGGACTTTTAACCTCTGTAGGGGGGGCAGTCGGCGTATTCTAATGCTCCACTGACAGGGCCGTTAAGCGAGCCGGATACGCGTACGTTCACTATTATTATTCAAAAATGAATAGGTTATATTTATACAGAAAGACTGCACTTTTTAGCTTGTTAAATTTAAGCAAAAGTTATAGCTCGTTGACATAGAATGAGTGCTGTTTGTCAAATTGATGGTTTAATATAGTTAATTTTGTGCTTATTTATACATTAAATACTAATCCCTATTAATACCCGTTAATACCCGTTAATGCCCGTTAATGCCTATTAATCCACAACTCTGTGTAAACGGATACTAGAATACTTAGTTCGCTTCACTATATCATAAAAAAGTTCACACAAAAATTGCCGCTGGATCGGCTCTGTAGGTTCCGAGGAAACTTATAGAGTAAATGTGGTATTATGGTGACGAATCCTATTAATCTTTACGTGATCATCGAACGGATAATATATTAGTTTTCTGTATATGATCATGTAAATGCCTCATACAAACTTTCAGCTAGATTGGATCTGTAGTTTCTGACAAAAAGTGGAACGGATAGACAGCAAAGAGACAGACAGACACACCAATACAACTATAATATAAATAACTTTTATTTTAAACAAAGGTAGCTCTCTGTATCTAACTCTGTATTGAACGGATAACATAATA
>NC_136499.1:122629625-122644625 GCF_053919585.1 Euprymna scolopes | reverse complement strand
ATATATATATATATATATATATATATATATATATATATATATAGTAATGTAATTTATAAAATATATATGGCGATTAAGCTACACTGGATATACACTCTTCAGGCTTATGCGCCCTAGAGTCCTAGAGTGGATGAAACACGGAATATTCAGTGTAGCTTAATCGCCATATATATTTTATAAATTACTCACTAGCTCTACCTACGTATTGAGCAATTTTGAAGTCAATACTTAAAGTTTACGCATAAATCTATACTTTCGTATATTAATTTTATGTGAGTAAATTAAGTAGTTATATATATATATATATATATAGTTTTGGAAGCTTTTGAAAACTATATTAAAAATATTTATACAAATATTTTTAATCCTTAGGTTAAAAAAATATTATTTATTAATCTCCTGCAATCGCTAAAAACTTACTTTCTCAAACTAAAAAATAGTCCTTAGTTTTCAGGGATCATCAGGGAAAACAGGATATAATATCATGAGTTCCCAAGCCGTGTTAATCAGACACCACCTCATCTAAATAAATGAACAAAAGCTTTCAAAATAATAGATCGTGTTATTTTTGTTCCACATTAATAAAACTAACCTATTCATTTTATCAAGAATATTTTTATTATCTGCGTCATTCGTCCTCGCCTTCCAAAAAAGAAAATATTTATAATTATTTTTACAAATCTACTGAATTCATATAATTTTTCGGACGAATCCACTATATATACTTAGCAATTTCCTCCTTTGTTATTAATATTCTATTTATATGTTTACATACGTATTTGCTAATAATCTCCATAGTATATATATATATATATATATATATATATATATATATATATATGTATAATTATTTACTATAATAATTAAACACCTACAGACACTAGTGTTTCATCCTTTCGGAAATCATCAGTGCAGGGTGTCACGATTAACGCCAGTCGGGAGATTCGAACCCTGGCAGTAGAAGTAATGTTTGGCTTCATGAGCAAAGACTCGAACCATTCGGCTACCAACAACCGCAAGAGATACAGTTGAAATTAAACATTTATTCTTTTTTAAATGCTTTCAACGTCAGCCAGAGTGATCTAGTCATTATATGACAATCTACGCATATGAGCTAAGTTGACCGACTTTATTTCAACTGAAAATACTCAACGATAAGAAACATGTTTCTTAAAGGGGCTAACATAATTAGTTACTATAATAATTAAATTAATCAGATTCAATTAAGTAAGACTTAAGTTTATGTTATGGCTTGCAATAAGCCACAAAGAAAACAGAACAACGGAATAGAGTTTAAACAATGTATTACTGGAACAACAACGTAAAAAGGTTACAACTGAAAAGAGTAGTAAACGTCACCGAGCAGGCTAGGGTCACTCTGGTGTTTAATCCACATCTGGGATCAAAAGGTCTATGCTTTATATAATGAATAGAACAGGGTGCTTCCCCCCGGTGCCCGGAAAACTCGTCCCGGGAAAACTCGTCTCCGGAAAACTCGTCTCCGGAAAACTCGACCCCGGAAAACTCGTCCCTTTTCGATAGGTAGGAAAACTCGTCCCTTATTGAATAAATATCGATTGAAAACACATTTTATGATCGTTCTTGAAGGAGATATTGTTTTTTAAAATAGACTATAGCCTCCCATAATATTTAAAAAAATATTTTTACTTGTTCAATGTTGTTTTTTTTTTAAAATAAAATCGATTTTCTAAGTGTCCGTTTTCTACCTAACTGGCTAAGTTCTTAGTGGTTTCACTTCTTTTAAAGCGTTTATTATGTTCATACAAAGTCAATTACAATTTTTTTTGTTCTTATTTTAACGATGTTTTGATAAAAAACAAAACCAAACAATTAAAAAACAGGGAGCGATTCGATTTTTCGTTACTTTTTTGTTTTGTTTTTTTAATTATGATAGTTTTTTATTGTTATGTTTTTGTTTTCTCTCATACCAAATGCGTTATTTGAAATTATAATTTTATCAATTATCAACATTTATTGTCGTCCTGTCAAATTTTGCAAAAATTAACTAATAAATTAAAAACGAAATATTTTTTGGCGCGAGAGATGCCATGTGCTAACAATCTCTCGTTAACTAATTTTTAATTTTTTTTAATTTTTACTTCAAAATTCTAAACTCAATCATTAAGAGAAAAAGTAATCACAAAATAAATAAATAATAAACATGTTACATTGAATAAAAACACGAAAAACATATCCAGTTTGGTAGAAAAGTAACTTATCTTGCCTTTGGTAACATTTATTAGTTATATATTTGTTTTTTGACAACTTTTTCGAATCTATGTGTACAGTAATACAAACCCTAAATTTATTAATCAATTTTATTGAAAACTCCGCTATCGTTTATCAAGAATCTTTTTAATTTCATTTTTTGTTGGTTGTTTTTCGGAGGGAGATATAGTTTTTACCCCCCCCTCTCTAAATTATATTTTAAAAAATATTAAAATTTAATTTTTTTCTTTTCAAAACCAAATCTCCCTCAGTAATTTATTTAATTTTCTATTTTTTAGCGATTATGAAGACCCCTAAAATGTGATATACCGACCATTATTTCTCGTTCTCACGTAACACTCGACATGTTTTTTGTTTGTTTTCTGTTTTTTTTTTCTTTACCGAATAAACGATTCCAAATAAATTCAGCAAACAACATAGTCGGCGAGGTAGAAAAATCGATTTTACCCTTTTATAAACAACAGTAAATAAGTAAATTCTTTTTATATTAATATAAAAAAAAATGGGGTCTCGTTTATGAGCATAATAAACGCTTTAAAAGAAGTGAAACCACTAAGACCTTAGCCATTTAGGTAGAAAACGGACATTTAGAAAATCGATTTTATTCAAAAAAAAAAAAAAAAAACATTAAACAAGTAAAAATATTTTTTAAAAATATTATGGGAGGCTATAGTCTATTTTAAAAAACAATATCTCCTTCAAGAACGATCATAAAATGTGTTTTCAATCGATATTTATTCAATAAGGGACGAGTTTTCCTACCTATCGAAAAGGGACGAGTTTTCCGGGGTCGAGTTTTCCGGAGACGAGTTTTCCCGAGACGAGTTTTCCCGGGACGAGTTTTCCTAAATTCGCTTCCCCCATTATAGTTTACAAACCAAAACTCCTGTAAAGCAAATATAAATAACCAAATATTAAAGCTCAATAAAACAAAAATAGGAAACAAAGCTAATCATAAGAGAAAACAACTAAAGACTGTAAATTATAATTTACTACGTTTTATTGTTCGACAAGATACGTTAAGATTTCCTTAATCCACGGAATTTCAAAAATGCGTTCATTTTCATTACAGAAAAGTATTTAACATATAAATTATATTGACATAAATTGGAACTGCATTATATGAAAGTTAGTTATACATGCAATAAATAAATAAAGAAAAGAACATATTAATGCAAAGAGTATATGAAATTGAGAAAATAAATAGAAAATTAAAATGAAAAATGAAAATGAAAGTATATGTAGTAGTTAGGTTGTACCAAAAAGCGAATTGGTCATGAGATGCAATGTTCTCATAATAAGTAGTCCGAGTTTTGATATGCAGATTGACATTATGATCTAAATTAAAAATGCAAAAATAGGTGTAATCAAATTATTCTGCAGAAAAAAGCAGTGTGCAAGCGATCGAGAAATAATATTTGTCAAAACGGTGGAGATTTTTTTTTCAATTCAAGACGGAGTAACTGCTATAAGAAATGTGTATATATATATTTTTTTTTTACACAGTGATCATCACTTATCAAGACCCGGAAGCCACTCGGGGATAAGGGTTATTGCAAGTACATTACGTTAGTGTGTAGATTTGATGAAGTGTTTACTTAAGGGGGCGGTTCATTAGGAATTTGTTAACATTGGACTTGAAGACATCCAAGTTGTAGTCCAGAGGGAAGCAGGCAGACGGAACAGAGTTCCATAGGCGTGCAGTTCTAAGAAAGAAGCTTTGTTCATGGAATCCGCGTTTTGATTTAGGCACAGATATAGAGTGGGGGAAATTTTTCACAGTGGATTCAGCTATATATATATATATATATACATGTATATATATATACACACACAGAGAAATAGAGAGAGAGAGAAAGAGTGGGAGAGAGAGAGTGAGAGAGATAGAGAGGGATTATCTGCGTTGATCTAATAATATATCTATTTTCATTCAGCTCTTCCGTCTCTGTTTTTCTATCTAGCGCTGTAACCATTATATCTCTGTCCCCTTCTCTCCGTCTAAACATTTTAAAGGATATACACTTAATAAGCTATAAAAAAAATAGGGGAAACCAAACAATTGCATTAGCATGAAACACCAGTGTCTCTAAGTAAAAATAATTATTACTTAATTATAAAAATGAAGACTCTTTAAGAATACTGAAGAATGTGCACGTCCTGCATAACTGAGGCAGTCAACTAGCATTTACGCATTGTTAACGAATTCACCTCGTTTGAACACTCTAGATTGTCAAATGTCTTCCTTCGAATTCGGCGTTTTATAGTTCTTAATTCGTTTCATTCTTGTGTCAATTGTTTTGTGGCCCTGAGAATAAGGTTTAGCAAATGGATCAAAAATGGTTTCGTGAATAGGTCAATAGTAGTTAGAGCTAGAAAGTATAAACCAAGAAAATCAAAAAGATGTAATCTATGCTGATTTGAGTCATACCACACAGTGAATTTTAAAGAATAAATTTTTAAAAACTTTGTTATACAAAGCTGTTTACATAGAAATAAATTCCAATTCTCACGCCCAAGACGTGATTAAAATATCATGTATATATATATAAAAAAAAAAAGATAAGGAATATGTTCTGAGTGAAATTCAACTGTAGTAAGAGAATTTTAAATTTAATACAAGTAATTTAGTATGGTAAAATAAGTAAAGTAGCAGATCTCTAACTTAACATATAAAACTAAACTAAATATAACCTAAATAAAGGAAATAGAACTACATTTAAATATAATAATTGGTATTGGTAACTAACAGATAGATTTCATAGCACAAAAACGAAATCCAATCTTAAGTAATTGCAAAATATTGAGATGAATAGATTATGATGGATTAAATAGACTAAATTAGACTATTAGTTTCAAATAGACTAAGTGAAACATTTAACCAGTCGCTATAAGCGCTACTAACGAGTTAGGGCTCCTGTACTGTCAGTCGAAAATAATAGCCAGACAAACAGTCAATCAGGTACACTCAACCTCTCAGACAAGATCGACCCAAACAAGTGTCATGCAAGCTTCTGAGTAAAAGAAATATAACATAGAGAACAGAGGAAAGGTGTTCAATGTCCTAGCCGGGAAAGAATACCAAACACAGATCGGCTCTGGTGAATCCCGGGTACTGTACAACTGTGTGACCCAATCTCTAAGAGGGAACGAAAATAACGACATTAAATGGCGGAAAGGGCGCCCTAAAAGGGTGAAATTGGTACTGGAATGAAACTCTTGTGTGAAAATTCTCCCAGACAGCATCGGATTATGCGCATAAGCCTGAAGAATCCAAGAGTGGATGAAACGCGGAATATTCAGTGTAGCTTAATCGCCATATACATTGTATATCTTACTATATATATATATATATATATATATATATATATATATATATATATATATATATATATATATATATATATATATTTATATATATATATATATATATATATATATAGCGCCATAAAACAGCACCTAATATTCTATGATAAAAACTTACAATCGTCCGACATCAGAAATATCTTAACTAACAATACTAAAATCCGATACTTTAACAATTACACGCAAAGACTAAGATTATTAGAAGCCATAATAATGAAAAAAAAAAAACCCAAAAAAACTACAGCCCCTTATAAATCGGATCTCATTTAATATCGGGATAAATATACTAACTGTATTCAATAACTGACAATAAAAAAACTAAATAAATATAATAAAATATGAATACAAAATAAGAAAATCAAAATTAAAAATAAAATAATTCGCCCACCTTTATAACAAAAACAAACAAACAAACAAACAAAACAAATTAACTATAAATACACCAAGCTTCAATAAAGAAAAAGAAAACTACAACAAAAATCGTCCATGACGACGATCGGATGCACCGATAGAAAGCGCTTGAGAAGAATATGGCCGAACAACAGCTACTGGGCGCCATAATATACAGCATGTCAGCTGAAATAAAAAAGACCGCTCAGCGAATTGATAAGATATCTAACAAAATCGGAGAAAAGAGGAACTCCGTCGTGTTCAATCAGACGTGCTTGAATAATGACTTGCTCTCAATATATATACATATACCAGACTACCTGTGACCCGTTGTGTCAGTATGTTATATTAGCTATGGAATTCATGTATGAGCGTGACACTTGTGACGTAAAGAAAAAAATGTTTTTTTGACATAACAGAAACATTTCTATGAAAGTATATTATAATGAAAAATCACGGACGGATCACTCAAACATGAAAAAAAAAACCTCCCTATTCGTGTAAAGTTAGCTATTTTTCCGAATAATCGCTCAAAAATCGAAAATTGAACATGATTTTCCTACGAATCGAATGCCGACGAAAGTTATTTAGCAGCAGAAACGCATATGAACCTGCCGATGAGAAATATAAGAATGAAAAACCCATATTGGAATCGTTCAACCAAGTTATAGAAACTTAAAATCTAAAAAGAAAATAATTAATAAAACCTGAAACAAAAAAATAAAACCTAAATAAATAAAATAAAATAAAACTAATATTGAAACAGATTAGTAAATGTGTCAACAAATTCACCGTTCTCACACAACTATTTTGTATCTAGAAATGTAAACAAAAATAAAAAAGGAAGAAAGGAAGGAAGGAAAAGGGACAGATGAAGAGTAGTAATAGTAGTAGTAGTAGTAATCTTAGCTTTACTACAATTGTTCTTATGTTTGTCAACGGGTTAAAGTTGTTTAGTTGTAAGAAAATAGCGACGGTTTAGTTGTAATAAAGAATAATTGCAAAACACCCCCACTCTGCCCATGTTAAATAATACTTTCGAAATAATAACGTTAATATTTCAGTGCACAGGTCAAATTCTGCAAAAGAAGCGATTTGTGTTTATTTGTTTACGTTGTTATGGGTGAATGTTTATGCGTGCATACGCAACCGGATGTCGTAAACCGGAAAGTGTGTTACATCACTCGTTACAAGGTAATTTGATTTTATGGCGCAGTGCATAATTGCTGAGGATTTGCTTTTTTTTTTATAGTTTAACCGTATATTATTAAACAAGAAAACTTTTACAAAGAAAGGAAACCACAATATTCTTCTAAAATATTTTTTGTGGATGACATTTTTGTGATGTCTTCTTCTCGAACGGAAGCTGAGGCGTTGTTAGAACAATTAAACTTACTTCACTCTGCATTAACGTTTGCTATGGAGGGTGAGGTTAACGGCACATTACCGTTCTTAAATGTTCTCGTCCAAGATCTGGTATGATTTTATTACCAGCGCATATAGAAAATCTACATTCACAGGCCAATACATTAAAATAAAAAAAATAAATCCGATTAAAACATTTGCGCATCTGCTCTAGTACTAAACTAGATGCGGAACCCCAAAGCATAACTGAGATCCTTTTGGCCAATAGTTATCCTTTACATTGAATTGAAAAATGTGTAAGGGATAAAATCCTGGCGTTAAAAGGTGGAAATTTTGTGGTCTCACAAAAAAATTCCATATATGTGAGGCTCGCGTGGATTGGTGTTAAAAGCCAGGAATTTTCACATAAAATTTCTACAGCCGTTTAACATTTCTATTTTGCAACCAATGGTTCGAACGGTGTTTAGGACGATAAATGCTTTTCCCTCGTTTCGAAAGTATGGTGGTTTGTCGGTTTCATATACAGGAGTTTTGTAATATTAGCATGGAAACCCAACGTTGCCCGGGACTGAATGATGATGATTTTCACACGTATATATATATATATATATATATATATATATATATATATATATATATAAACGAATCAATAATCAAATAATAATAATATTTTTCATAGCAGCCATCCTTACACTGACAACACTAATTATCTCCTCCAAACCAATCCTGCTACAATCACTGTTCTACCCTCTGTTCATCAAATTGAACAAAATTTAAATTCTCTTCCCAGTATAAATCAACAAATTAATATTAATTCTCGACCCCGAACTATTAAAAAAACATATACATATATAGGTGCTACTTCAACTTTAATAAAGAAAAGAATTTCAAACCACACTTCTTCTTTCAATAATCAAAATTCAAATAATAACCAGGGAACTTTTCTAACTACACTGGTTAAAAAGCTTAACTCTGCCAATACCCACTTTTCAATTCAATCAACCATCCTAAAAAAAGTTAAGTCTTACACTCCAGGATCTAAGTCTTGTCACCTCTGTACATCTGAAGCTATAACTATTATAACCTCCCCTCAAAGTCGTAATAAAATAAACTCTAAAATGGAAATGATCTCCTATTGCAAACATATGTCCAAGTTTAAATATGGTAAATTTGAAATTACATAGCTATTAATTTAACCCTTCAAGTATATATCTTTTCCCATAATTTTTAAAAATCTTACCTTCTAAGCTTTTTATATTTTTAATTTTATTTGTTTTTCTTTATTTCTTTGGTCGGTTTTCCATCTGCTGTCTCCGTTTTATGGTATAAGTATACCTATTAATTAAATATATACATCAACCTACTCATTTTTATTCTATGTATTTGTTTACTTATATTTTACTATATGCATTTACATACACATTTATTTGCCTTATTCCGGAGTTTGTAGATACCGGCCATTCCCTCCCCTTTAATTTGTATGTAAGTATGTATGTATGTTTTTGTTTAACTTGTATATGTTTTTGGATATGTTTTTGGATATGTGTATATATTTATGCATGCGTGTGTGTTTTTTATATATATGTCTATATATGTGTGTGTGTGTTATTGTATATGTATACATATATGTATATATATGTATATGCGTGTGTGTATGTATGTACATGTATGTGTGCATTTGTGTGTCTGTATGTATGTATATGTATGTGTATGTGTGTGTATATATATATATGTATATATAGGTTTTTTTACTTTTTAATGTTTAATTTTCTATTTTTAATTTTTTTAATTTATTTACTTTCATTTTTTTTATTATAATAGACGCTCCATTTCATAAACTTAGCCATTTATTTGTTCTTCTGACCAGTGTTTCTTAATTTAATTCTGGGACTTTCACGTGCATATCTAAATTGACCTAATTATTAACGCTAAATTTCGCGCTTTTTGTCTGGGTCAGTTTGACCTTGCTTTTCAAATTTAAACTTTCACCGCTTTTCGGTTTAAAAAAAAGAAATTTTTAAACCTTAATTTACTTGATTCCTCCAGCCTTGACAGATGTGTTTTAAATATTCTCTCGAGTGCTTTTTCTTTTAATGATTTGGAATTCATTCCATTTGCGATTTTTTCCTAGGAACTTTGCCTTTTGTATCATTTTGGACCATTTGGAATTTACCCATTGGATTTGAAATTTTAAATTCGACCGTTTTGGATTTTACCATTCTTGGATTTTTACCCTTCATCGGACTATCCATTCATGTGAAATACTTTTATCATTTTTCTTTTACCTCCTATTCCCCTTACCTCACACTTTTTTTTTAGCCAAGTAAGATCTGTGACTTACTTGTAGTTTCATTAAATACTTTCATATGCAAAATCCGATCTAGCATTTTGCTAATTCCTGCCCTCTGATGAGAAAGAGAGTATTTCTACGAAACTCCGCGGATTAAGGACTATCCACTTATCTTGTGCTTCATTTTTAAAAATTAAATATGTTTTTAACTCTTTTTCAAGATGTCTTTTAACATGTTTTATTAATCATTTGTTCATATATATATATATATATATATATATATATATATATATATATATATACATATATATATATATATATATATGCGCGCGCGTGTGTGTGTGCTTTTGAGGGAAACATTCTTGTTTTTTTTTCAAAATACTTTTTGTATTCCTATGCATTAACACACAGAAAAGATATAAACATTTATATATTTTTCGTATTGATTTCTTATTCATATATATATATATATATATATATATATATAAAATAAAAATTACAATTAAATTTACCAAAATGATCCAAAATGGTAAAATTAAAGTATATTATGAATATTAAAGAATTAATATGTATAAAATTATCTCAGCCAGATGTAAAAGCTCGATAAAACCAAATAGGAGATAGAGTTTATAATACGAGCAAATAGTTAATAAAACATGTCAGAAAACACTTTGAAATGAGTTAAAACCATATTTTATCTGAGAAAAAAAAACTAGTGTTTCCTTTTCAGATTAAATATGTTTTTTACTTATTAAACATATATAAACTCATTCCAAAGTGTTTTTTAACATGTTTTATTAACTGTTAGCTCGTATATATATATATATATATATATATATATATATATATATATTTATATTAACATGTTTTATTAACTATTTGCTCATATGTATGTATATATATATATATATATATATATATATACACGACATATTTAAACATATACGACATATTTAAACATATACGACATATTTAAACATATTTAAACATATTTAATCTGAAAAGGAAACACTAGTTTTTAACTAAGTGTTTTTTTACACATTGATTTATTAACTGTTTGCTCGTATTATGAGCTCTATCTCCTATTTAGTTTAATCGAGCTTTTACATCTGGCTGAGATAACTTTATAAATATAAATTCTTTAATATTTATAATATACTTTAATTTTACCATCTTGGATCATTTTGGTAAATTTAATTGTAAATTTTATTATATATATATATATATATATATATATATATATATATATATATATATATATATATATATGAATAAGAAATCAATACTAAAAATATATAAATGTTTATATCTTTTCTGTATTTATTTTCTGTGCGTCTATGTGTAGGAATACAAAAAGTCTTTTGAAAAAAAAAAGAATATATATATGACGTATGTTAATAGAGAGTTAAGCATCTATCTTCCCCCCTCTCTCTCTCTCTCTCTCTCTCTCTCTCTATATATATATATATATATATAGGTATGTGTATACATACATATACATATATATATATGTATGTGTGTGTGTGTGTGTGTGTGTAACATCAAACTAAGCTTAGGAATTCGACCAAAAATCAATTTTGGAAATTCTTTTATGTAAAGATAAGAAAACGACGTTTCAGTGTTTGCTCCCACTATAACATAATTGTCCAGAAAAAAAGCGTTGATGAGCTCTCACTGTGGTCCTCAGCTGGACTCAACGCCTCTTCGAAAACACATGAAGGTCGAAGCAAGAAAAGCTAAGAACTCATTTTTTGTAAATGCCATTTTTTTCCTGCGACATAAGCCTGCTGTGTATTTCCCGCAATAATTAAGACTCGTATAGCATCGTTTAAACCAGAAATTGACGCGGCTCCCATAATTGGGTCGTTTCCATGGACATACGCTCGACCAGCGGGCGTTTGACGCCGCATATTATGCGATTAGATTCTGAATGGTTTCCAGCTGAGTGCGGAAAATGGCTGTTATTCAACGTATAGCTATGGGTAAATTGACCCTTTTAAAGTATGTTCTTTTTTTTCAGGGAGAGGAATTTTGTTTTCATATTTTTTCTTTTTTTTATCAGAATTATATTTTCATCTTCTTGGAAAGTTGTAAATTATATATAAAAAATACCCGTATTGATTAATATACGATCCATTCAGGCCTTTTCTTTATCTTCTTTTCAATATTTTCGTAAGATTCCATAGATTGATAGACATATACGCATGGGAGAACGTGTACAAATCAATATATATATATATATATACATACATATATATATAAAATAAGCTATATATATATATATATATATATATATATATATATATATATATATATATATATATTTGGTTAGGAGCCTTGACTGCCATACAGAGGGTCGGGTTTCAATCCTGGCTTTAGGTAGTTGTCTGTTTAGCCTCACTGATGATCTGTGAAACAGCGAAACAGTACTGTATGTGGATGACTATAATGCTCCTCACCTTGAGTTGAGCATATTGAGAAGTGATACACGAATTACCATTAGCATATAAGCGACGCTCTTTGTGTAAACAAATCGAGCGGAGGCATTTGGACGATGTCAAAACAGCGTTAAATTCACTACTCGTTCAACAGCCGCCAATAGCGTATTGGTTATGAGCCTTGACTGTCGTACAGACGGTCGGGTTTCAATTCATGGCTTGTAGGTAGTTGCCTGTCTAGCCGCACTGATGAGCTGGCTGTGAAACAACGAAACAGTACTGTATGTGGATAAAATAAGTTATATATATATATATATATATATATATATATATATACATAACTAGCGGGGGTACCCGGCGTTGCCCGGTTGTTTGTAGGTGTGTGTAAGGGGAGGGGTAAAGTAAAGAATAAGTTAAGTAATAAACCTGATTAACTATTACAAAAAAAAACGATGTTAAACTTTGTTCAAAAATCGCCCCCCCCCCTCCAAAAAAAAAAAAAAAAAAAAACAGCGTAAAACTTCTTTAATAAAGAAATCGGAAAATCAAAAAGCAAAAATCAGGGAAATAAAGAATGCATAACGAAAAGCGAAAAAAAAAATGGCATAAATAACCCTTCGAATCGGTTAAGTCATGGTGCGTTTCACCCAGTAGAAAGCATAGGACGAAAAGGAACGTTAAAATTTCATTATAGTTTTTTTAGCAACTACGAAGCAAAGAAAACCCAAACCGGTGTTTCTTCGTAATCATCCTTTGTGAACGATTCCGCAACGGTGTAAGTGGTGGCGGGGGAAGGAGAAATTTATTAGAGAGAAAAGCTTTACTACTTTCATTGATTTTAACACATTTTGGCAGTAAAGTCTCACCAGAGAAATTATAGGAATCTATCGATAGATCATCGAGGAAATGGAGAGGTAATAGGCCTATAACGCACCTCAGATATTGTAATGCAGTTTGTGCATATTACATGTACATGAAATGTCTTGATTTTTAATCCTATAAAGGTCAAAATCAGAGGGGAGTTCATTTTATATATATGGGGATTATTTACTATAATAATCATTAAATGGCTACAAACACTAGTGTTTCATCCTTTCAGGAATCATAAGTGCAGGGTGTCACGATTAACAACAGTCAAGAGATTCGAACCCCGGCAACAGAAGTTATGTCTGGCTTGATTAGCAAGAACCCGAACCATCAGGCTACCGTAAACCGCGAGAGATACAGTTGAAATTAAATATTTATTCTTATTAAATTCTTTTAGCGCCATTCAGAGTGAGCTTATCATTATATGACGATCTGCGCGTATGAACTAAGTTGACCGACTTATTACAACTGAAAGTGCTCAACGATAAAAAACAAGTTTCTGAAAGGGGCTGACATTATATATATATATATATATATATATATAAATATATATATATATATATATAAATATATATATATATATATATATATATATATAAGAAACTTTGTGTGTGTATGTGAGTTCATTCCTTATGGAGTCGAAAATAGCTGGGTCTATTTTTATGAAATTTCACACGAAAGTACTTTATGTGCATGGTTGTGTTCTTGAAGGAATTTCGTTTCGTAATGTCTTCGATAAGTATAGACATTCGATAATCTAAAGATGAAAGAAAGAGCAGGTGATTTTGACAAAATTCACATCTTAAACAACCTAAAATCACCAGTGCATTTGAGAAGTTTATTACCTCACAAGCCGAAAGTCCCAACATACTAAATCAACAGCACGTTCTTTTATATGACGGGGGCACGTTCGAAATGAATATTTTACTTTAAAGTACACTTCCACAATGACGCTTAAGGTTTTAATTTAAACCTTAAATTCACCCGTTATCAACGCACAACTAGTAATGCCAAGCATATAAATCAACAGTAGGTTCTTTATTATGACAATGGTTCATTCGAAATGAATGTTTATATTTAGAGCACAATTGAAGCATACTACTTTACTTTTGCATTTTAATCTTTAATGCAAGTTGCTGTGTGTAAAAATAATTTCATAAAATCAACTGTAAATTCTCTACAGTGCAATACAGACTACCACACATTGTGGACTATGGCACTAGAGCTGGAATCAATCGATTTGATTTAAAAAATTGGCTATTTCATCGATTTCGATGACAATAATAATATGGGAGTTGATCAGTTGATCATCATTCAATCCCGGCCAACGTATATATATATATATATATATATATATATATATATATATATATATATATATATATATATATATATACAGTAGCGTCCAAAAGTTAAGGGCTAGTAGTTTCAAGACAAGTTTAAGTACTTTTTAAGAAAAACCGTTCATTTAAAATACTTAATATGCATATATACTTATAGATATACTCATCACTCATGTCTCGCCTAAATTTCATAAGAATCCGTTGGATATTTTTGAAGTTATGACCAATAACACAAAAGTTTGTCCAAATTCTCGTGGTCCAAAAGTTAAGGGCTAGGCAGTATAATCTTTAATTATTATAACAGTAAGGTACTGTATAGGTGGACAGGAGTTATCGCCCCTGAACATACTTTACATAAGTGGAGTTTTCAACGGGTAAGAGATATCGCCCCTGGCTCATAACTTTACATTTGTGGACTTCGCTCTCCTATAAAAAGATAGAGAAACGTTCATCTTCATTCTGAAGTCGACACAGGTCGTTTCGCTGTCAGACAGGTACTATGAATAATCCTACTTCAAATTTTTACTAAAGAACATTAAAATTATTGTAATTGGGTAAAAGAAATGAGGATTTGTATCGCACTAGTACAACATGACAGCAAAACAACGTCGTCCCGTTTCTGTCGAAGAAAAACAGCTCATTATTCATCTTCATAGTAATGGCAAGAAAACTTCTGAGATTGCTGACACCGTAG